>NC_091160.1:41805693-41890693 GCF_040958095.1 Procambarus clarkii | reverse complement strand
CATGAGAGGCGATAAAGGACACAAGAGAGGCGATAAAGGACACATGAGAGGCGATAAAGGACACAAGAGAGGCGATAAAGGACACATGAGAGGCGATAAAGGACACATGAGAGGCGATAAAGGACACATGAGAGGAGATAAAGGACACATGAGAGGCGATAAAGGACACATGAGAGGCGATAAAGGACACAAGAGAGGCGATAAAGGACACATGAGAGGCGATAAAGGACACATGAGAGGCGATAAAGGACACATGAGAGGAGATAAAGGACACATGAGAGGCGATAAAGGACACAAGAGAGGCGATAAAGGACACATGAGAGGCGATAAAGGACACATGAGAGGAGATAAAGGACACATGAGAGGCGATAAAGGACACATGAGAGGCGATAAAGGACACATGAGAGGAGATAAAGGACACATGAGAGGCGATAAAGGACACATGAGAGGCGATAAAGGACACAATAGAGGCGATAAAGGACACATGAGAGGCGATAAAGGACACAAGAGAGGCGATAAAGGACACATGAGAGGCGATAAAGGACACATGAGAGGCGATAAAGGACACATGAGAGGAGATAAAGGACACATGAGAGGCGATAAAGGACACATGAGAGGCGATAAAGGACACAATAGAGGCGATAAAGGACACATGAGAGGCGATAAAGGACACATGAGAGGCGATAAAGGACACAATAGAGGCGATAAAGGACACATGAGAGGCGATAAAGGACACATGAGAGGCGATAAAGGACACATGAGAGGCGATAAAGGACACATGAGAGGCGATAAAGGACACATGAGAGGCGATAAAGGACACATGAGAGGCGATAAAGGACACATGAGAGGCGATAAAGGACACAATAGAGGCGATAAAGGACACATGAGAGGCGATAAAGGACACATGAGAGGCGATAAAGGACACATGAGAGGCGATAAAGGACACATGAGAGGCGATAAAGGACACATGAGAGGCGATAAAGAACACATGAGGCGATAAAGACCTACCATTAATGTAGAATAATTAAGTGTAAATACACAGCTATTAAAGTGGAACAATGTGTGTTACTATCTTGAGGTTATCTTGAGATGATTTCGGGGCTTTAGTGTCCCCGCGGCCCGGTCCTCGACCAGGCCTCCACCCCCAGGAAGCAGCCCGTGACAGCTGACTAACACCCAGGTACCTATTTACTGCTAGGTAACAGGGGGCATAGGGGTGAAAGAAACTCTGCCCCATTGTTTCTCGCCGGCGCCCGGGATCGAACCCGGGACCACAGGATCACAAGTCCAGTGTGCTGTCCGCTCGGCCGACCGGCTCCCTAGCTGACACTATAATTACAAGTGGTGCAGGATAGATATAATTGTTAATGTAATAATCTCCGTTCAGGTTTGATATAAACTTTTTGTGTCCGCTGTAATCCTTTTTGCGCTACCGCTCACAGGATGAGTATGGGGTGCACAATAAACTATCGCTCACAGGATGAGTATGGGGTGCACAATAAACTATCGCTCACAGGATGAGTATGGGGTGCACAATAAACTATCGCTCACAGGATGAGTATGGGGTGCACAATAAACTATCGCTCACAGGATGAGTATGGGGTGCACAATAAACTACCGCTCACAGGATGAGTATGGGGTGCACAATAAACTATCGCTCACAGGATGAGTATGGGGTGCACAATAAACTATCGCTCACAGGATGAGTATGGGGTGCACAATAAACTATCGCTCACAGGATGAGTATGGGGTGCACAATAAACTATCGCTCACAGGATGAGTATGGGGTGCACAATAAACTATCGCTCACAGGATGAGTATGGGGTGCACAATAAACTATCCCCTCCCTGCTCCTGCGACGGTGCTGGAACCAAGCGTATTGGCGTTTGACTTTCCATTGGACAATTTCGTCATCGTGGAGAGGGGGGGGGGGACCTGCTGCATGGGTAACAGCTTCTCCTCCATACCGACCTACCCAAGCTTTGCGCCCTGGAGAGGACATTCCAGCCTAGACAACCAAAACGCAACTCCCATAGTCTCCCAAGACTGCAGCATGCCTTCTATTGACCCGTCAGTGTATGGTGACTGTCACCTCAGTGTATACTGACTGTCGCCTCAGTGTATGCTGACTGTCACCTCAGTGTATGCTGACTGTCGCCTCAGTGTATGCTGACTGTCGCCTCAGTGTATGCTGACTGTCACCTCAGTGTATGGTGACTGTCACCTCAGTGTATGGTGACTGTCGCCTCAGTGTATGCTGACTGTCACCTCAGTGTATGGTGACTGTCGCCTCAGTGTATGCTGACTGTCACCTCAGTGTATGCTGACTGTCACCTCAGTGTATGGTGACTGTCGCCTCAGTGTATGCTGACTGTCACCTCAGTGTATACTGACTGTCGCCTCAGTGTATGCTGACTGTCACCTCAGTGTATGCTGACTGTCGCCTCAGTGTATGCTGACTGTCACCTCAGTGTATGCTGACTGTCACCTCAGTGTATGGTGACTGTCGCCTCAGTGTATGCTGACTGTCACCTCAGTGTATGGTGACTGTCACCTCAGTGTATGGTGACTGTCACCTCAGTGTATGGTGACTGTCGCCTCAGTGTATGGTGACTGTCACCTCAGTGTATGGTGACTGTCGCCTCAGTGTATGGTGACTGTCGCCTCAGTGTATGCTGACTGTCGCCTCAGTGTATGCTGACTGTCGCCTCAGTGTATGCTGACTGTCGCCTCAGTGTATGCTGACTGTCGCCTCAGTGTATGCTGACTGTCGCCTCAGTGTATGCTGACTGTCGCCTCAGTGTATGCTGACTGTCGCCTCAGTGTATGCTGACTGTCGCCTCAGTGTATGCTGACTGTCGCCTCAGTGTATGCTGACTGTCGCCTCAGTGTATGCTGACTGTCGCCTCAGTGTATGCTGACTGTCGCCTCAGTGTATGGTGACTGTCGCCTCAGTGTATGGTGACTGTCGCCTCAGTGTATGGTGACTGTCGCCTCAGTGTATGGTGACTGTCGCCTCAGTGTATGGTGACTGTCGCCTCAGTGTATGCTGACTGTCGCCTCAGTGTATGGTGACTGTCAGTAGTAGGGTGTGCGACGCACAGGTCATTTTTTTTTCTGGGGAAAAAAAGTACCTGTGCGCCCCAAGGGTTTCAGGTAAATTTAGAATATCCCCTGTGCGCCCCAAGGGTTTCAGGTAAATTTAGAATATCCCCTGTGCGCCCCAAGGGTTTCAGGTAAGGGATGGCTCCACACAGGGGAATTTTTTTTTCTGGGAAAAAAAAGTACCTGTGCGCCCCAAGGGTTTCAGGTAAATTTAGAATATCCCCTGTGCGCCCCAAGGGTTTCAGGTAAATTTAGAATATCCCCTGTGCGCCCCAAGGGTTTCAGGTAAGGGTGTGCGACGCACAGGTCATTTTTTTTTCTGGGAAAAAAAAAGTACCTGTGCGCCCCAAGGGTTTCAGGTAAATTTAGAATATCCCCTGTGCGCCCCAAGGGTTTCAGGTAAATTTAGAATATCCCCTGTGCGCCCCAAGGGTTTCAGGTAAGGGATGGCTCCACACAGGGCATTTTTTTTTCTGGGAAAAAAAAGTACCTGTGCGCCCCAGGGTTTTCAGGTAAATTTAGAATATCCCCTGTGCGCCCCAAGGGTTTCAGGTAAATTTAGAAATATCGTCTGTGTGGAGCCAGGGTTTTCAGGTAAATTTTGTCAGTCGCAGATTTTAGAAGTAAGGATTTCTTATGAGAAAAATAATTTCCGAGACTTAGAAGTTTGTTAAAGCCTTATGGGAGAAATTCAAATAACGTGTGTAGCACTTTAGGGCTTCCAGGAGAACTCTACGGACATATTTTACATGTTTTCAACTTACAAAATCGTCTATGTAAGCCTTAGTTATTCATATAAATTTAGAAAAGCACCTGTGTAAGTCATTGTTTTCAGGGTTTCGTACATCACACCCCCCTCCCTCTCCCCCTTACCTCGCAATCTGTCGCATCACCTTTATTTACTTTGCGCCCAGCCAGTCAGTCGGCTCTTATCATATCTTATCTTATCCGTAATATCTGGACCGTCCCTCCTCTCTCTCTCTCTCCTTTCATTCAGTTCAACTATTTTCCAACATCGTATGTTTGCTCCTTTTCATTAAGCAAGTCAGTATGTTTGCTCCTTTTCATTAAGCAAGTCAGTTTTACATGAATAAATCATGTTAGTAAGCAAGTTCTAGCTCACGTTCCCCACCTTAGTCCCCTGTCGTATAAAGAATACTATCATTCCAAAATTTAAAAATAATCATATTTCAAATGTTGTTCAATACAGTAATTTAGTTACCAAGCTCCAGCTCTTGTCCTCCGCCTTAGCTCTCTCTCGTATCTTCGTTAGTAACAGTCCAATTTCCCTGAAATTTCTACCCTCTGTATTTCAGACATAGTTTAGTAAATGCAAACAATTATCAAACTCTAGCTCTTGTCCCCAGCTTAGTTCATTTGTACAAAATCATTAGTAACAGTCCAATTTCCCTTAAATTGTTACCCTCTGTATTTCAGACACCGTAAATAAAATCAAAATAGTTATCGAGCTCCAGCTCTCGTCCCCGCCTTAATTCTCTTTCGTATCTTTGTAAATAACCCATCAATTTCCCTAAAATTAAAAGCAGACATACTTCAAAGTTAGTAAATAAGATCAAGTCAGTTACTGAGCTCCAGCTCTCGTCCCCGCCTTAGTTCTCTTTCATATCTTTGTAAATAAACCATCAATTTCCCTGAAATTTTTACCCTCTGTATTTCAGACATAGTAAATATGAAGTAAACAATTATAAAACTCTAGCTCTTGTCCTCTGTCCAAGCTCACTTTTGTAAAATCATTACTCTCAGTCCAAATCACCCAACTACATTTTCAGACATAGTAAATAAAAACCAGTTCAGTTATCAAGTTTCAACTCTTGTGCCCCAGCTTAGTTCATTTGTACAAGTTCTTTATTTTCCAACTAAATCACCCTGAGATTTAAGATCACCGTATTTCTAACGTAGTAAAATTAATCGGGGCATTAACCAAGCTCCATTCCCTCTGCCTTAGATCATCAGACATAAATATTTTCGATCAAGTCCGTCTCCAGCTTAACTCTTACCCTTTCCCTCCCTTACCTTCTCATCCCCAACTTATCCAAACCTTCAATAATCGTACTGTATTTGCATATTTTCTCTATATTCACTGTGTTCTTCGTATTCTCATCCGTGTTCACTCCATGTTCTTCAAAATGTTCACAGTCCCATTCAGTTCATATTTTCACAAGTATCTCCATTTTTTATGTAATCTTTCTCTTAGTCTCATTATGTTCTCTACAAATTCTAGTCATATTTTCTATGTTTTCATATTCATCACATGTTCTCTTTACAACTTTTATACTCAATATTCATGCTAACTTCCATATTTTTTGTGTTCTTTGTCAATATTCATGTTCCTCTACAAGTTCATGTTCCTCACAAGATCACTTCGTTTTCACCTTCACTTACATGTTTTCTACATTCTTTGTCATATTCTCCATGTTCTTCACAAGTCCATTGTTCATTCTTTGTATTCCCTATTCTCCTTATCATGTTTTCATGTTCTCTGTAAGTTCATATTCCCAGCATGTTCACTGTATTCATCAACTTTTTCTTACATGTTTTCTGTGTTCACCGTATGTTCACTGTGTTCATTCCCTTACTTAACCTCAATTTTTTTATGTTCTTTGTTTCTTCCATTCACTAACTAGTTCTTTGTCAAATATTAGCATCAGCAATACAGTTTCCTCAACAATTTTAGTCACCAAGTTTTTATTTGCAAAACTATGTCAAAGTAATTCTCGTAGTCAACTTAATAGTTCTACCAACCCCGTTCTTAAACAAATCTACAATTTATTCAGTTCCAAATTTACAAAGACAAACCTTTCTTGTAACTTCTTAACTAAAAATCTTTCGCCAATCAACTAAAAACATAGTCACTTTCGTCATTTCTCAACTAAACTTATTATCCAGTCAACTAAAAATAGTCAGAAATAACCTCGTTCAACACTGTTCTTAACTAAAACACCCTTTCTCTTAGCTGAAAATTGTCAAAGGAAACTTCTTTCAGCACTTTCTTAACAGGCGCTATGTTTCATCAAGAAAAAATTGTCAAAGGAAACTTTCCAAAACTGTTCATAACTAGCTTTTATCCATCGTCAATCAACTAAATAATAACTTTCATCATTTCTTAACTAAACTTATTCCCCCAGTCATCAGAAAATAGCCGTGTTCTTCATGTTTCATTGTCATTTCATAACTAAAATTATCCATCAATCAACAGAAAAAGCCATGTTCATCATGTTTTGTCTTTTTGCTTAACTAAAATTATGTTTTTTCAAGTAAGAAAAAATAACCAAAGATATCTTTCATCGCTGTTCTTAACTGACATTATACTTTGGGGAGCACAAAAATAGTCTCCCTCGTCATGTTTTGTCTTTTTCCTTAACTAAAGTATTCATCAGTCAACTAAAAATAATTGCTTCATCATGTTTCCTTGTCATTTCTTAACTGAAATATCACTTCTCTCATCTGAAATAGTCAGGATTAACCTCATTCAACACCGTTCTTAACTAAAGTAACCTTTTGCTTAGCTAAAAATTGTCAAAGGAATCTTTTCAGCACTGTTCATAACTAACTTTATCCATCGTCAAGTAAGAAAATATAGTCAAAGATATCTATCATCGTCGTTCTTAACTGACATTTATACTTTGTGGAGCACTAAAATAGTCAAATGTAACTTTTTCAACACTTTCGTAACTAAAATTATATGTCGCTAAGTAAGAAAAATAGTCAAAGGTGCTCTTCTTTACACCAAAGTTACTCTTCGAGAAATCAAAGACTCTCTTCAATACATCAAGGACTTACTCAAAGACACCAAAGTTACACTCTAAGACATCCTTCGAGACATCAAAGACTTCAATGGGACTCTTCCATTCATCAAAGACATTCTCTAAGCCCTCAAAGTTATTCTCAGCACAATCAAAAGTTATTCCAAGACAACAAAAGTCATTCTCAGAGCTATCAAAATTATTCTCGGAGTCATCAAAAGGTATTCTCTAACTCACTTTTGGTCATTAAAGTTAAGTTCTATGTTATAAAAGTTTGTCTCAGAGACATCTAAAGTTAATCTTAGAGTTATCAAATGTAATCTCTAACTCTCTTTTGTTCATCAAAGTTGATCTCAGAGTTAACAAAGGTAATCTCTAACTCACTCTCGTTCATCAAAGTTATTCAAAGAGCTAACAAAAGTTATTCTCAGAGTCACCTTCGTTCTTCAGAGAAACTTTCCAAAACATCTTTATTCATCAAAGTTATTCTCAGAGGCATAAAAGTCATTCTCAGAGCTATCAAACTTGTTCTCAAAGTCATCAAACTTATTCACAGAGTCATCAAAGTTAATCTAAGACATCATTTTTCATCAAAGATATTCTCTCTAAACCATCAATGTTCTTCTCTAAGACATAAAAGTTATTCTCAGACTCACCTTCGTTCGTCAGAGAAACTTTCAAAACATCTTTGTTCATCAAACTTGTTTTCAAAGTCATCAAAAGTTAATCTAAGACATCTTCTTTCATCAAAGTTATTTTCAGAGACATCTAAAGTTATTCTCAGAGCTATCAAACTTGTTCTCAGAGTCATCAAATGTTATTCTCGAAGTCATCAAAGTTATTTTCAGAGACATCTAAAGTTAATTTCTATGTTATAAAGTTATTCTCAGAGACATCTAAAGTTAATCTTGGTCATCAAAGTTGTTCTCTAAACATCAATGTTGTTCTCCAAGACATCAAAGATGTTCTCAAAATCATAAAAGTTATTCCCAGAGCTATCAAAGTTAATCTCAGAGTTATCCAAAGATATTCTCATGTCCACAAAAGTTATTCCAAGAGACGTCAAAGTTGTTTCAAAGACTTCAAAGTTAATCTCAGAGTTATCCAAAGACATTCTCAGAGACATCTAAAGTTATTCTCTAAGACATCAAAGTTGTTCTAAGAGTTATCAAAAGTTATTCTCAGTCATGATATGTTATTCTCTAACTCACTTCCATTCATCAAAGACATTCTCTAAGTCCTGAAAGTTATTCTCTAAGACAACAAAGTCTTTCTCAGAGCTACCAAAGATGTTCTCTAAATCATAAAAGTTAATCTTAACTCACCTTCGTTCATTAGAGAAACTTTCCAATCCATATTCGTTGACCAGAGTTATTCTCAGAGTCATCAAAGCGATCTCTAATTCATCTTCGTTCTCCAAAGTTGTTCTCTAAGACACCTTCATTCATCAAAGAAACTCTCCTTCTTCCATCATGTTATTCTTTAAGACATCTTCAGTCATAAAATTTTCTCTCCAAAATGTAACTAGTTCAGCTTTTCATACCAAACCTGCATTTCTGTTAAAACATATTTTCTTAGTTGCTTTACCCTAAAACTGTTCTCTGAACTACACTGTTCAAACCTACGTAACCTATCCTCTCCACCCAATGTTACTTAGTTAACGTAACGTTCCTAAACCTAGCTTTACCTATCCTAACATACCTTACCTTACCTTCCCTATCTTACCTAACTTTACCTATCCTAACATAACTTACCTTACCTTCCCTATCTTACCTAACTTTACCTATCCTAACATAACTTACCTTACCTTCTCTAACTTAACCTAACTTTACCTATCCTAACTTAACTTACCTAACTTATTCTGCTTAACATAACTTACCTTCATATCTTACCTAACTTTACCTATCCTATCCTAACCTAACTTGTCTTACATAACTTAATCTTACTTTCCCAAACTGATGTATCCTAACTTATCTAGTCCAACCAGACATGATCTAACTTAAGTATTCCTTCTTGTCTTTGTGTTTCGTCAATCATTGTCTCATATTCATTTACTCATTTCAAGGGTTAATTTCTCAAATGGTCACTTATGCATTTCAAGTGCTATTTGTTAGAGATTGGATATTTAAGCATTTCAAAGAATTATAATTTCTCAAATGGACGTTTTTGCATTTCAAGTGCTATTTGCTAGAGATTGAATATTTAAGCATTTCAAAGAATTTTTGTTATATATGGGCATTTACTCATTTCAAGGGATAATTTCTCAAATGGACGTTTTTGCATTTCAAGTGTTATTTGTTTAAGATTGGGTATTTAACCATTTCAAAGGATTTTGTTATATATGGGAACTTACTCGTTTCAAGGGCTAATTTCTCAAATGGTCATTTTTGCAGATCAAGGGTTATTTGTTAAAGTTCATCAAGTTGCCCATAAGTTGTATTAGTAGGTTCTATCTTATGTTCTTATTCCCCTAACCTTTCAGATGTAGTTTGTGGTGTTTTTAACGTATTTGTTGAATATATTATCCTTTTCCTAACCTTTCAGATGTAGTTTTGTTTCTTGTTTTTGTATATTTTACCCAAACCCACCATCCCACTTAACCATCTTTCCTTCTTTACTTTGTTTTCACATATAAGTTCATTCTTTATCATAGTAATAATAAAATTACAATAGTAAAGAATCAGATCTACTAAGACTTGAAATTGAGAAACAAGAGCTCAAGGGATTGAGAGCATGAAAGAAGAGCAAGGAGTAAGAGAGAGGGGGCGGAAGAAAATGGGACCAAAGAAGAGAGAATGAGAGAGAGTGTGGGCATGGGAGCACTAAGACTTGAATTGAGAAAAAGAAAAACTAAGTGAATGAGAATGAGGGTGTGAGAATGGGAGCAATAAGACTTGAATTTGAGAAACAAGAGAGCATTTGAGCAAATGAGGGAGAGAGAGGGGGAGGAAGAGAGAGAATAAGGGAGAGAGATAGAAAAGGAGGGTTAGAAGGAGTAGGAGAATCAAAGTAAAGAAGGAAAGATGGTTTGGGTAAAAATATACAAAAAGGAGAAACAAAACTACATCTGAAAGGTTAGGAAAAGGATAATATATTCAACAAATACGTTAAAAACACCACAAACTACATCTGAAAGGTTAGGGGAATAAGAACATATGATAGAACCTACCAAATACACTAAGATTACAAGAGGTTAGGTTAAGGGGTTGGGGAATAAGAACATAAGATAGAACCTACTAATACAACTTATGGGCAACTTGATGAACTTTAACAAATAACCCTTGATCTGCAAAAATGACCATTTGAGAAATTAGCCCTTGAAACGAGTAAGTTCCCATATATAACAAAATCCTTTGAAATGGTTAAATACCCAATCTTAAACAAATAACACTTGAAATGCAAAAACGTCCATTTGAGAAATTATCCCTTGAAATGAGTAAATGCCCATATATAACAAAAATTCTTTGAAATGCTTAAATATTCAATCTCTAGCAAATAGCACTTGAAATGCAAAAACGTCCATTTGAGAAATTATAATTCTTTGAAATGCTTAAATATCCAATCTCTAACAAATAGCACTTGAAATGCATAAGTGACCATTTGAGAAATTATAATTCTTTGAAATGCTTAAATATCCAATCTCTAACAAATAGCACTTGAAATGCATAAGTGACCATTTGAGAAATTAACCCTTGAAATGAGTAAATGAATATGAGACAATGATTGACGAAACACAAAGACAAGAAGGAATACTTAAGTTAGATCATGTCTGGTTGGACTAGATAAGTTAGGATACATCAGTTTGGGAAAGTAAGATTAAGTTATGTAAGACAAGTTAGGTTAGGATAGGATAGGTAAAGTTAGGTAAGATATGAAGGTAAGTTATGTTAAGCAGAATAAGTTAGGTAAGTTAAGTTAGGATAGGTAAAGTTAGGTTAAGTTAGAGAAGGTAAGGTAAGTTATGTTAGGATAGGTAAAGTTAGGTAAGATAGGGAAGGTAAGGTAAGTTATGTTAGGATAGGTAAAGTTAGGTAAGATAGGGAAGGTAAGGTAAGGTATGTTAGGATAGGTAAAGCTAGGTTTAGGAACGTTACGTTAACTAAGTAACATTGGGTGGAGAGGATAGGTTACGTAGGTTTGAACAGTGTAGTTCAGAGAACAGTTTTAGGGTAAAGCAACTAAGAAAATATGTTTTAACAGAAATGCAGGTTTGGTATGAAAAGCTGAACTAGTTACATTTTGGAGAGAAAATTTTATGACTGAAGATGTCTTAAAGAATAACATGATGGAAGAAGGAGAGTTTCTTTGATGAATGAAGGTGTCTTAGAGAACAACTTTGGAGAACGAAGATGAATTAGAGATCGCTTTGATGACTCTGAGAATAACTCTGGTCAACGAATATGGATTGGAAAGTTTCTCTAATGAACGAAGGTGAGTTAAGATTAACTTTTATGATTTAGAGAACATCTTTGGTAGCTCTGAGAAAGACTTTGTTGTCTTAGAGAATAACTTTCAGGACTTAGAGAATGTCTTTGATGAATGGAAGTGAGTTAGAGAATAACATATCATGACTGAGAATAACTTTTGATAACTCTTAGAACAACTTTGATGTCTTAGAGAATAACTTTAGATGTCTCTGAGAATGTCTTTGGATAACTCTGAGATTAACTTTGAAGTCTTTGAAACAACTTTGACGTCTCTTGGAATAACTTTTGTGGACATGAGAATATCTTTGGATAACTCTGAGATTAACTTTGATAGCTCTGGGAATAACTTTTATGATTTTGAGAACATCTTTGATGTCTTGGAGAACAACATTGATGTTTAGAGAACAACTTTGATGACCAAGATTAACTTTAGATGTCTCTGAGAATAACTTTATAACATAGAAATTAACTTTAGATGTCTCTGAAAATAACTTTGATGACTTCGAGAATAACATTTGATGACTCTGAGAACAAGTTTGATAGCTCTGAGAATAACTTTAGATGTCTCTGAAAATAACTTTGATGAAAGAAGATGTCTTAGATTAACTTTTGATGACTTTGAAAACAAGTTTGATGAACAAAGATGTTTTGAAAGTTTCTCTGACGAACGAAGGTGAGTCTGAGAATAACTTTTATGTCTTAGAGAAGAACATTGATGGTTTAGAGAGAATATCTTTGATGAAAAATGATGTCTTAGATTAACTTTGATGACTCTGTGAATAAGTTTGATGACTTTGAGAACAAGTTTGATAGCTCTGAGAATGACTTTTATGCCTCTGAGAATAACTTTGATGAATAAAGATGTTTTGGAAAGTTTCTCTGAAGAACGAAGGTGACTCTGAGAATAACTTTTGTTAGCTCTTTGAATAACTTTGATGAACGAGAGTGAGTTAGAGATTACCTTTGTTAACTCTGAGATCAACTTTGATGAACAAAAGAGAGTTAGAGATTACATTTGATAACTCTAAGATTAACTTTAGATGTCTCTGAGACAAACTTTTATAACATAGAACTTAACTTTAATGACCAAAAGTGAGTTAGAGAATACCTTTTGATGACTCCGAGAATAATTTTGATAGCTCTGAGAATGACTTTTGTTGTCTTGGAATAACTTTTGATTGTGCTGAGAATAACTTTGAGGGCTTAGAGAATGTCTTTGATGAATGGAAGAGTCCCATTGAAGTCTTTGATGTCTCGAAGGATGTCTTAGAGTGTAACTTTGGTGTCTTTGAGTAAGTCCTTGATGTATTGAAGAGAGTCTTTGATTTCTCGAAGAGTAACTTTGGTGTAAAGAAGAGCACCTTTGACTATTTTTCTTACTTAGCGACATATAATTTTAGTTACGAAAGTGTTGAAAAAGTTACATTTGACTATTTTAGTGCTCCACAAAGTATAAATGTCAGTTAAGAACGACGATGATAGATATCTTTGACTATATTTTCTTACTTGACGATGGATAAAGTTAGTTATGAACAGTGCTGAAAAGATTCCTTTGACAATTTTTAGCTAAGCAAAAGGTTACTTTAGTTAAGAACGGTGTTGAATGAGGTTAATCCTGACTATTTCAGATGAGAGAAGTGATATTTCAGTTAAGAAATGACAAGGAAACATGATGAAGCAATTATTTTTAGTTGACTGATGAATACTTTAGTTAAGGAAAAAGACAAAACATGACGAGGGAGACTATTTTTGTGCTCCCCAAAGTATAATGTCAGTTAAGAACAGCGATGAAAGATATCTTTGGTTATTTTTTCTTACTTGAAAAAACATAATTTTAGTTAAGCAAAAAGACAAAACATGATGAACATGGCTTTTTCTGTTGATTGATGGATAATTTTAGTTATGAAATGACAATGAAACATGAAGAACACGGCTATTTTCTGATGACTGGGGGAATAAGTTTAGTTAAGAAATGATGAAAGTTATTATTTAGTTGATTGACGATGGATAAAAGCTAGTTATGAACAGTTTTGGAAAGTTTCCTTTGACAATTTTTTCTTGATGAAACATAGCGCCTGTTAAGAAAGTGCTGAAAGAAGTTTCCTTTGACAATTTTCAGCTAAGAGAAAGGGTGTTTTAGTTAAGAACAGTGTTGAACGAGGTTATTTCTGACTATTTTTAGTTGACTGGATAATAAGTTTAGTTGAGAAATGACGAAAGTGACTATGTTTTTAGTTGATTGGCGAAAGATTTTTAGTTAAGAAGTTACAAGAAAGGTTTGTCTTTGTAAATTTGGAACTGAATAAATTGTAGATTTGTTTAAGAACGGGGTTGGTAGAACTATTAAGTTGACTACGAGAATTACTTTGACATAGTTTTGCAAATAAAAACTTGGTGACTAAAATTGTTGAGGAAACTGTATTGCTGATGCTAATATTTGACAAAGAACTAGTTAGTGAATGGAAGAAACAAAGAACATAAAAAAATTGAGGTTAAGTAAGGGAATGAACACAGTGAACATACGGTGAACACAGAAAACATGTAAGAAAAAGTTGATGAATACAGTGAACATGCTGGGAATATGAACTTACAGAGAACATGAAAACATGATAAGGAGAATAGGGAATACAAAGAATGAACAATGGACTTGTGAAGAACATGGAGAATATGACAAAGAATGTAGAAAACATGTAAGTGAAGGTGAAAACGAAGTGATCTTGTGAGGAACATGAACTTGTAGAGGAACATGAATATTGACAAAGAACACAAAAAATATGGAAGTTAGCATGAATATTGAGTATAAAAGTTGTAAAGAGAACATGTGATGAATATGAAAACATAGAAAATATGACTAGAATTTGTAGAGAACATAATGAGACTAAGAGAAAGATTACATAAAAAATGGAGATACTTGTGAAAATATGAACTGAATGGGACTGTGAACATTTTGAAGAACATGGAGTGAACACGGATGAGAATACGAAGAACACAGTGAATATAGAGAAAATATGCAAATACAGTACGATTATTGAAGGTTTGGATAAGTTGGGGATGAGAAGGTAAGGGAGGGAAAGGGTAAGAGTTAAGCTGGAGACGGACTTGATCGAAAATATTTATGTCTGATGATCTAAGGCAGAGGGAATGGAGCTTGGTTAATGCCCCGATTAATTTTACTACGTTAGAAATACGGTGATCTTAAATCTCAGGGTGATTTAGTTGGAAAATAAAGAACTTGTACAAATGAACTAAGCTGGGGCACAAGAGTTGAAACTTGATAACTGAACTGGTTTTTATTTACTATGTCTGAAAATGTAGTTGGGTGATTTGGACTGAGAGTAATGATTTTACAAAAGTGAGCTTGGACAGAGGACAAGAGCTAGAGTTTTATAATTGTTTACTTCATATTTACTATGTCTGAAATACAGAGGGTAAAAATTTCAGGGAAATTGATGGTTTATTTACAAAGATATGAAAGAGAACTAAGGCGGGGACGAGAGCTGGAGCTCAGTAACTGACTTGATCTTATTTACTAACTTTGAAGTATGTCTGCTTTTAATTTTAGGGAAATTGATGGGTTATTTACAAAGATACGAAAGAGAATTAAGGCGGGGACGAGAGCTGGAGCTCGATAACTATTTTGATTTTATTTACGGTGTCTGAAATACAGAGGGTAACAATTTAAGGGAAATTGGACTGTTACTAATGATTTTGTACAAATGAACTAAGCTGGGGACAAGAGCTAGAGTTTGATAATTGTTTGCATTTACTAAACTATGTCTGAAATACAGAGGGTAGAAATTTCAGGGAAATTGGACTGTTACTAACGAAGATACGAGAGAGAGCTAAGGCGGAGGACAAGAGCTGGAGCTTGGTAACTAAATTACTGTATTGAACAACATTTGAAATATGATTATTTTTAAATTTTGGAATGATAGTATTCTTTATACGACAGGGGACTAAGGTGGGGAACGTGAGCTAGAACTTGCTTACTAACATGATTTATTCATGTAAAACTGACTTGCTTAATGAAAAGGAGCAAACATACTGACTTGCTTAATGAAAAGGAGCAAACATACGATGTTGGAAAATAGTTGAACTGAATGAAAGGAGAGAGAGAGAGAGGAGGGACGGTCCAGATATTACGGATAAGATAAGATATGATAAGAGCCGACTGACTGGCTGGGCGCAAAGTAAATAAAGGTGATGCGACAGATTGCGAGGTAAGGGGGAGAGGGAGGGGGGTGTGATGTACGAAACCCTGAAAACAATGACTTACACAGGTGCTTTTCTAAATTTATATGAATAACTAAGGCTTACATAGACGATTTTGTAAGTTGAAAACATGTAAAATATGTCCGTAGAGTTCTCCTGGAAGCCCTAAAGTGCTACACACGTTATTTGAATTTCTCCCATAAGGCTTTAACAAACTTCTAAGTCTCGGAAATTATTTTTCTCATAAGAAATCCTTACTTCTAAAATCTGCGACTGACAAAATTTACCTGAAAACCCTGGCTCCACACAGACGATATTTCTAAATTTACCTGAAACCCTTGGGGCGCACAGGGGATATTCTAAATTTACCTGAAAACCCTGGGGCGCACAGGTACTTTTTTTTCCCAGAAAAAAAAATGCCCTGTGTGGAGCCATCCCTTACCTGAAACCCTTGGGGCGCACAGGGGATATTCTAAATTTACCTGAAACCCTTGGGGCGCACAGGGGATATTCTAAATTTACCTGAAACCCTTGGGGCGCACAGGGGATATTCTAAATTTACCTGAAACCCTTGGGGCGCACAGGTACTTTTTTTTTCCCAGAAAAAAAAATGACCTGTGCGTCGCACACCCTTACCTGAAACCCTTGGGGCGCACAGGGGATATTCTAAATTTACCTGAAACCCTTGGGGCGCACAGGGGATATTCTAAATTTACCTGAAACCCTTGGGGCGCACAGGTACTTTTTTTTCCCAGAAAAAAAAATTCCCCTGTGTGGAGCCATCCCTTACCTGAAACCCTTGGGGCGCACAGGGGATATTCTAAATTTACCTGAAACCCTTGGGGCGCACAGGGGATATTCTAAATTTACCTGAAACCCTTGGGGCGCACAGGTACTTTTTTTCCCCAGAAAAAAAAATGACCTGTGCGTCGCACACCCTACTACTACTGTCGCCTCAGTGTATGGTGACTGTCACCTCAGTGTATGCTGACTGTCGCCTCAGTGTATGCTGACTGTCGCCTCAGTGTATGCTGACTGTCGCCTCAGTGTATGGTGACTGTCGCCTCAGTGTATACTGACTGTCGCCTCAGTGTATGGTGACTCGCCTCAGTGTATGCTGACTGTCGCCTCAGTGTATGGTGACTGTCGCCTCAGTGTATGCTGACTGTCGCCTCAGTGTATGGTGACTGTCGCCTCAGTGTATGCTGACTGTCGCCTCAGTGTATGCTGACTGTCGCCTCAGTGTATGGTGACTGTCACCTCAGTGTATGCTGACTGTCGCCTCAGTGTATGGTGACTGTCGCCTCAGTGTATGGTGACTGTCGCCTCAGTGTATGGTGACTGTCGCCTCAGTGTATGCTGACTGTCGCCTCAGTGTATGCTGACTGTCGCCTCAGTGTATGGTGACTGTCGCCTCAGTGTATGCTGACTGTCGCCTCAGTGTATGCTGACTGTCGCCTCAGTGTATGCTGACTGTCGCCTCAGTGTATGCTGACTGTCGCCTCAGTGTATGCTGACTGTCGCCTCAGTGTATGGTGACTGTCGCCTCAGTGTATGGTGACTGTCGCCTCAGTGTATGCTGACTGTCGCCTCAGTGTATACTGACTGTCGCCTCAGTGTATGGTGACTGTCGCCTCAGTGTATGGTGACTGTCGCCTCAGTGTATGGTGACTGTCGCCTCAGTGTATACTGACTGTCGCCTCAGTGTATGGTGACTGTCGCCTCAGTGTATACTGACTGTCGCCTCAGTGTATGCTGACTGTCGCCTCAGTGTATGGTGACTGTCGCCTCAGTGTATGGTGACTGTCGCCTCAGTGTATGGTTAGAGACATGTCAGTGTTACAAATCAGTGTTGGAATATTAAATGCTGTTTAAATACTGAGTATCACTAGTCAGTGTACACGTAAGTGGAGGTCTTCAGGAAAAGATTGGACAGTTTCCTCCAAGGAGTGGCGGACCAACCGGGCTGGGGTGGGTATGTGGGCCTGCGGGCCGCTCCAAGCAACAGCCTGGTGGACCAAACTCTCATTAAAGAACTCCGGGAACCCCATCAAGCAGGTATTAACCAGGTAACACTGCTCAACCGTCTGCGACATTCAACACGATAAGCTGGCAATAATATTCATGTTGAGTAAGGTGAGGCACTCACTGTACCGAGTGCCTCACCTCAAGGTGTTCCCAGTTGTGAGAGAGCCTTGTAGGACCTCCCATACACAGGTGACTCACCATACTCAGTAGTGAGGTGAGTGAGCCAGAGGGGTCCTGGCGGGGCGGTGCCGTGGGTGTCTTGAGCTGGAGGCATGAGTGAGTGTAGCGTGTCACAGGTGTATGGTGACAACAGATGTGGACTGTGTCACTGTACAACAGTGACTCATCACACAGCGGCCATCTTCTTCCTGGAGTTGTCAATCATAACATCTTGAGAGTGACTTCACTCTTGTTAATACTGGCTAGAGTGCAGGGGTCCGCCTCCCTGCTGACCGGCGCCTGCACTCATGTCCCCGTGTACTTGTGTTTGCGGGGGTTGAGCTCTGGCTCCAAGGCTCTGGCGCCTCTCAACTGTCAATCAACTGGTGTACAGGTTCCTGAGTCTATTGGGCTCTATCATATCTACATTATAAACTGTGTATGGAGTCAGCCTCCACCACATCACTGCCTAATGCATTCCAACTGTTAACTACTCTGACACTGAAAAAGTTCCTTCTAACGTCTCTGTGACTCATCTGGGTACTAAGTTTCCACCTGTGTCCCCTTGTTCGTGTCCCACCCGTGCTGAAGAGTTTGTTTTTGTCCACCCTGTCAATTCCCCTGAGAATCTTGTAGGTGGTTATCATGTCTACCCTTACTCTTCTGTTTTCCAGGAATGTGAGGTTCAGCTCCTTTAGCCTTTCCTCGTATATCTTGAGGTTATCTTGAGATGATTTCGGGGCTTTAGTGTCCCCGCGGCCCGGTCCTCGACCAGGCCTCCACCCCCAGGAAGCAGCCCGTGACAGCTTACTAACTCCCAGGTACCTATTTACTGCTTGGTAACAGGGGCATTCAGGGTGAAAGAAACTTTGCCCATTTGTTTCTGCCTCGTGCGGGAATCGAACCCGCGCCACAGAATTACGAATCCTGCGCGCTATCCACCAGGCTACGAGGCCCTACGAGGATTCGTAGCTCAATCCTCTCAGTTCCGAGACGAGCCTGGTGGCATACTGCTGAATCTTCTCTAACTTTGTCTTGTGTTTAACTAGGTATGGACTCCAGACTGGAGCTGCATACTCTAGGATTGGTCTGACATAAGTGGTATACAGGGTTCTGAAAGATTCCTTACACAAGTTTCTGAAGGCAGTTCTTATGTTGGCCAGTCTAGCATATGCCGCTGATGATATTCTTTTGATGTGGGCCTCTGGGGACAAGTTCGGTGTGATATCAACCCCCAGATCCTTCTCTGTATTTGACTCTTGCAGGACTTCACCTCCCAGATGGTACCTTGTGTTCAGCCTCCTGCTCCCTTCGCCTAATTTCATTACTTTACACTTTAATGATACACTTTCCTGTGTGTGGTGACCTCCTGGTGGCCATGTCCCCCGTGTGTCCACAGTCACGGCCAGCCCTGGACGTCACGGCCAGCCCTGGACGTCACGGCCAGCCCTGGACGTCACGGCCAGCCCTGGACGTCACGGCCAGCCCTGGACGTCACGGCCAGCCCTGGACGTCACGGCCAGCCCTGGACGTCACGGCCAGCCCTGGACGTCACGGCCAGCCCTGGACGTCACGGCCAGCCCTGGACGTCACGGCCAGCCCTGGACGTCACGGCCAGCCCTGGACGTCACGGCCAGCCCTGGACGTCACGGCCAGCCCTGGACGTCACGGCCAGCCCTGGACGTCACGGCCAGCCCTGGACGTCACGGCCAGCCCTGGACGTCACGGCCAGCCCTGGACGTCACGGCCAGCCCTGGACGTCACGGCCAGCCCTGGACGTCACGGCCAGCCCTGGACGTCACGGCCAGCCCTGGACGTCACGCCGGTGTCCACCAGTCTGCTACGAGCCATAAGCAATATTGGGGGAAGAGTAGTGGAGGTGTTGGTCTGCTGTCTGCTGCCACACTGTAGCCTGCTGCCACACTGTAGCCTGCTGTCTGCTGCCACACTGTAGCCAGCTGTCTGCTGCCACACTGTAGCCAGCTGTCTGCTGCCACACTGTAGCCTGCTGTCTGCTGCCACACTGTAGCCAGCTGTCTGCTGCCACACTGTAGCCAGCTGTCTGCTGCCACACTGTAGCCTGCTGTCTGCTGCCACACTGTAGCCAGCTGTCTGCTGCCACACTGTAGCCTGCTGTCTGCTGCCACACTGTAGCCTGCTGTCTGCTGCCACACTGTAGCCTGCTGTCTGCTGCCACACTGTAGCCAGCTGTCTGCTGCCACACTGTAGCCAGCTGTCTGCTGCCACACTGTAGCCTGCTGCCACACTGTAGCCTGCTGTCTGCTGCCACACTGTAGCCAGCTGTCTGCTGCCACACTGTAGCCTGCTGTCTGCTGCCACACTGTAGCCTGCTGTCTGCTGCCACACTGTAGCCAGCTGTCTGCTGCCACACTGTAGCCAGCTGTCTGCTGCCACACTGTAGCCTGCTGTCTGCTGCCACACTGTAGCCAGCTGTCTGCTGCCAGACTGTAGCCTGCTGTCTGCTGCCACACTGTAGCCTGCTGTCTGCTGCCACACTAGCCAGCTGTCTGCTGCCACACTGTAGCCAGCTGTCTGCTGCCACACTGTAGCCAGCTGTCTGCTGCCACACTGTAGCCTGCTGTCTGCTGCCACACTGTAGCCTGCTGCCACACTGTAGCCTGCTGTCTACTGCCACACAGTAGCTTGCTGTCTGCTGCCACACTGTAGCCAGCTGTCTGCTGCCACACTGTAGCTTGCTGTCTGCTGCCACACTGTAGCCTGCTGTCACACTGTAGCCAGCTGTCTGCTGCCACACTGTAGCCAGCTCTCTGCTGCCACACTGTAGCCTGCTGTCTGCTGCTACACTGTAGCCAGCTGTCTGCTGCCACACTGTAGCCTGCTGTCTGTTGCCACACTGTAGCCAGCTGTCTGCTGCCACACTGTAGCCTGCTGCTACACTGTAGCCTGCTGTCTGCTGCCACACTGTAGACAGCTGTCTGCTGCCACACTGTAGCCTGCTGTCTGCTGCCACACTGTAGCCTGCTGCTACACTGTAGCCAGCTGTCTGCTGCCACACTGTAGCCAGCTGTCTGCTGCTACACTGTAGCCAGCTGTCTGCTGCCACACTGTAGCCAGCTGTCTGCTGCCACACTGTAGCCTGCTGTCTGCTGCCACACTGTAGCCTGCTGTCTGCCACTGCTGACACAATGACGGCGTCTGATTGGCTGTGAAATGACGGCGTCTGATTGGCTGTGACACAATGACGCCGTCTGATTGGCTGTGACACAATGACGGCGTCTGATTGGCTGTGAAATGACGGCGTCTGATTGGCTGTGACACAATGACGGCGTCTGATTGGCTGTGACACAATGACGCCGTCTGATTGGCTGTGACACAATGAGGCCGTCTGATTGGCTGTGACACAATGACGCCGTCTGATTGGCTGTGACACAATGACGCCGTCTGATTGGCTGTGACACAATGACGGCGTCTGATTGGCTGTGACACAATGACGCCGTCTGATTGGCTGTGACACAATGAGGCCGTCTGATTGGCTGTGACACAATGACGCCGTCTGATTGGCTATGACACAATGACGCCGTCTGATAAGATAAGATGGTGTGGAGGTTCAGGTCTGAACAAGGGCGAAGATAATGACATACTCCCGTGACTGGTGGACCCTGTGACCCTCCTCTCCTATCCCCTCTACTCTCTACTTCCGAAACCTCTACATCTTTCCCCGATCATCAGTGTTTTGTGTTTAGGTTTGGGGTGTGTTGTATAAGACCCGGGCCACCTGCCTGTGTACTCTGACCAGCGTGAGTGACCACCCCGCCATAGTGACAGTATTGGGCAGCGTCACTCATCCTGTGAGTGACCACCCCGCCATAGTGACAGTATTGGGCAGCGTCACTCATCCTGTGAGTGGACACACCGCCATAGTGACAGTATTGGGCAGCGTCACTCATCCTGTGAGTGGACACACCGCCATAGTGACAGTATTGGGCAGCGTCACTCATCCTGTGAGTGGACACACCGCCATAGTGACAGTATTGGGCAGCGTCACTCATCCTGTGAGTGGACACACCGCCATAGTGACAGTATTGGGCAGCGCCACTCATCCTGTGAGTGGACACACCGCCATAGTGACAGTATTGGGCAGCGTCACTCATCCTGTGAGTGGACACACCGCCATAGTGACAGTATTGGGCAGCGCCACCCATCCTGTGAGTGGACACACCGCCATAGTGACAGTATTGGGCAGCGCCACTCATCCTGTGAGTGGACACACCGCCATAGTGACAGTATTGGGCAGCGCCACTCATCCTGTGAGTGGACACACCGCCATAGTGACAGTATTGGGCAGCGCCACTCATCCTGTGAGTGGACACACCGCCATAGTGACAGTATTGGGCAGCGCCACTCATCCTGTGAGTGGACACACCGCCATAGTGACAGTATTGGGCAGCGCCACTCATCCTGTGAGTGGACACACCGCCATAGTGACAGTATTGGGCAGCGCCACTCATCCTGTGAGTGGACACACCGCCATAGTGACAGTATTGGGCAGCGCCACTCATCTTGGGAGTGGACACACCGCCATAGTGACAGTATTGGGCAGCGCCACTCATCCTGGGAGTGGACACACCGCCATAGTGACAGTATTGGGCAGCGCCACTCATCCTGTGAGTGGACACACCGCCATAGTGACAGTATTGGGCAGCGCCACTCATCCTGTGAGTGGACACACCGCCATAGTGACAGTATTGGGCAGCGCCACTCATCCTGTGAGTGGACACACCGCCATAGTGACAGTATTGGGCAGCGCCACTCATCCTGTGAGTGGACACACCGCCATAGTGACAGTATTGGGCAGCGTCACTCATCCTGTGAGTGGACACACCGCCATAGTGACAGTATTGGGCAGCGTCACTCATCCTGTGAGTGGACACACCGCCATAGTGACAGTATTGGGCAGCGTCACTCATCCTGTGAGTGGACACACCGCCATAGTGACAGTATTGGGCAGCGTCACTCATCCTGTGAGTGGACACACCGCCATAGTGACAGTATTGGGCAGCGTCACTCATCCTGTGAGTGGACACACCGCCATAGTGACAGTATTGGGCAGCGTCACTCATCCTGTGAGTGGACACACCGCCATAGTGACAGTATTGGGCAGCGTCACTCATCCTGTGAGTGGACACACCGCCATAGTGACAGTATTGGGCAGCGTCACTCATCCTGTGAGTGGACACACCGCCATAGTGACAGTATTGGGCAGCGCCACTCATCCTGTGAGTGGACACACCGCCATAGTGACAGTATTGGGCAGCGCCACTCATCCTGTGAGTGGACACACCGCCATAGTGACAGTATTGGGCAGCGTCACTCATCCTGTGAGTGGACACACCGCCATAGTGACAGTATTGGGCAGCGTCACTCATCCTGTGAGTGGACACACCGCCATAGTGACAGTATTGGGCAGCGCCACTCATCCTGTGAGTGGACACACCGCCATAGTGACAGTATTGGGCAGCGCCACTCATCCTGTGAGTGGACACCGCCATAGTGACAGTATTGGGCAGCGTCACTCATCCTGTGAGTGGACACACCGCCATAGTGACAGTATTGGGCAGCGCCACTCATCCTGTGAGTGGACACACCACCATAGTGACAGTATTGGGCAGCGTCACTCATCCTGTGAGTGGACACACCGCCATAGTGACAGTATTGGGCAGCGTCACTCATCCTGTGAGTGGACACACCGCCATAGTGACAGTATTGGGCAGCGTCACTCATCCTGTGAGTGGACACACCGCCATAGTGACAGTATTGGGCAGCGTCACTCATCCTGTGAGTGGACACACCGCCATAGTGACAGTATTGGGCAGCGTCACTCATCCTGTGAGTGGACACACCGCCATAGTGACAGTATTGGGCAGCACCACTCATCCTGTGAGTGGACACACCGCCATAGTGACAGTATTGGGCAGCGCCACTCATCCTGTGAGTGGACACCGCCATAGTGACAGTATTGGGCAGCGTCACTCATCCTGTGAGTGGACACACCGCCATAGTGACAGTATTGGGCAGCGCCACTCATCCTGTGAGTGGACACACCACCATAGTGACAGTATTGGGCAGCGTCACTCATCCTGTGAGTGGACACACCGCCATAGTGACAGTATTGGGCAGCGTCACTCATCCTGTGAGTGGACACACCGCCATAGTGACAGTATTGGGCAGCGTCACTCATCCTGTGAGTGGACACACCGCCATAGTGACAGTATTGGGCAGCGTCACTCATCCTGTGAGTGGACACACCGCCATAGTGACAGTATTGGGCAGCGTCACTCATCCTGTGAGTGGACACACCGCCATAGTGACAGTATTGGGCAGCGTCACTCATCCTGTGAGTGGACACACCGCCATAGTGACAGTATTGGGCAGCGTCACTCATCCTGTGAGTGGACACACCGCCATAGTGACAGTATTGGGCAGCGTCACTCATCCTGTGAGTGGACACACCGCCATAGTGACAGTATTGGGCAGCGTCACTCATCCTGTGAGTGGACACACCGCCATAGTGACAGTATTGGGCAGCGTCACTCATCCTGTGAGTGGACACACCGCCATAGTGACAGTATTGGGCAGCGCCACTCATCCTGTGAGTGGACACACCGCCATAGTGACAGTATTGGGCAGCGCCACTCATCCTGTGAGTGGACACACCGCCATAGTGACAGTATTGGGCAGCGTCACTCATCCTGTGAGTGGACACACCGCCATAGTGACAGTATTGGGCAGCGTCACTCATCCTGTGAGTGGACACACCGCCATAGTGACAGTATTGGGCAGCGCCACTCATCCTGTGAGTGGACACACCGCCATAGTGACAGTATTGGGCAGCGCCACTCATCCTGTGAGTGGACACCGCCATAGTGACAGTATTGGGCAGCGTCACTCATCCTGTGAGTGGACACACCGCCATAGTGACAGTATTGGGCAGCGCCACTCATCCTGTGAGTGGACACACCACCATAGTGACAGTATTGGGCAGCGTCACTCATCCTGTGAGTGGACACACCGCCATAGTGACAGTATTGGGCAGCGTCACTCATCCTGTGAGTGGACACACCGCCATAGTGACAGTATTGGGCAGCGTCACTCATCCTGTGAGTGGACACCCCGCCATAGTGACAGTATTGGGCAGCGTCACTCATCCTGTGAGTGGACACACCGCCATAGTGACAGTATTGGGCAGCGTCACTCATCCTGTGAGTGGACACACCGCCATAGTGACAGTATTGGGCAGCACCACTCATCCTGTGAGTGGACACACCGCCATAGTGACAGTATTGGGCAGCGCCACTCATCCTGTGAGTGGACACACCGCCATAGTGACAGTATTGGGCAGCGCCACTCATCCTGTGAGTGGACACACCGCCATAGTGACAGTATTGGGCAGCGCCACTCATCCTGTGAGTGGACACGCCGCCATAGTGACAGTATTGGGCAGCGCCACTCATCCTGTGAGTGGACACACCGCCATAGTGACAGTATTGGGCAGCGTCACTCATCCTGTGAGTGGACACACCGCCATAGTGACAGTATTGGGCAGCGCCACTCATCCTGTGAGTGGACACACCCCATGTTGAACACCCCACAATAAGAACACCGCGGGATGTGTTCACCCGGGAAGGTGGGGTCTAACACATACGGAACAGGTTGGGCCCAACACCGCGGGATGTGTTCACCCGGGAAGGTGGGGTCTAACACATACGGAACAGGTTGGGCCCAACACCGCGGGCTGTGTTCACCCGGGAAGGTGGGGTCTAACACATACGGAACAGGTTGGGCCCAACACCGCGGGATGTGTTCACCCGGGAAGGTGGGGTCTAACACATACGGAACAGGTTGGGCCCAACACCGCGGGCTGTGTTCACCCGGGAAGGTGGGGTCTAACACATACGGAACAGGTTGGGCCCAACACCGCGGGATGTGTTCACCCGGGAAGGTGGTGTCTAACACATACGGAACAGGTTGGGCCCAACACCGCGGGATGTGTTCACCCGGGAAGGTGGTGTCTAACACATACGGAACAGGTTGGGCCCAACACCGCGGGATGTGTTCACCCGGGAAGGTGGTGTCTAACACATACGGAACAGGTTGGGCCCAACACCGCGGGATGTGTTCACCCGGGAAGGTGGTGTCTAACACATACGGAACAGGTTGGGCCCAACACCGCGGGATGTGTTCACCCGGGAAGGTGGGGTCTAACACATACGGAACAGGTTGGGCCGGCCAGTAGTTGCAAGTTGGAATATTTGTAAAAACAAGGAAATTGATCGCAAGACAAATATTGGGGATGGTCTGGGGGGCAAAAGGGCGACATTTACATTTTGTGTGTCAGGTGCTTCACCCTAAATGGCACCCGTGACGTCACAATGATTGGACGGGTCAAGACAGTGTTTGTCAACACAACTTACCGTCACCCTAGTAAACAGCGGCCATGTTGGTGGTCCACTACACCCTGGTGGTCCACCATGTTGGTGGTCCACTACACCCTGGTGGTCCACCATGTTGGTGGTCCACCACACCCTGGTGGTCCACCATGTTGGTGGTCCACTACACCCTGGTGGTCCACCATGTTGGTGGTCCACTACACCCTGGTGGTCCACCATGTTGGTGGTCCACTACACCCTGGTGGTCCACCATGTTGGTGGTCCACTACACCCTGGTGGTCCACTACACCCTGGTGGACCACCTTGTTGGTGGTCCACTACACCCTGGTGGTCCACCATGTTGGTGGTCCACCACACCCTGGTGGTCCACCATGTTGGTGGTCCACCACACCCTGGTGGTCCACCATGTTGGTGGTCCACCACACCCTGGTGGTCCACCATGTTGGTGGTCCACCACACCCTGGTGGTCCACCATGTTGGTGGTCCACCACACCCTGGTGGTCCACCATGTTGGTGGTCCACCACACCCTGGTGGTCCACCATGTTGGTGGTCCACCACACCCTGGTGGTCCACCATGTTGGTGGTCCACCACACCCTGGTGGTCCACTACACCCTGGTGGTCCACCATGTTGGTGGTCCACCAGGGTGTGGTGGACCACCTTGTGGTTGTCCTGTGGTGAGAGAAGGAAGGCAGCGGACGTGTGAGGGGTGAGAGAAGGAAGGCAGCGGACGTGTGAGGGGTGAGAGAAGGAAGGCGGCGGACGTGTGAGGGGTGAGAGAAGGAAGGCGGCGGACGTGTGAGGGGTGAGAGAAGGAAGGCAGCGGACGTGTGAGGGGTGAGAGAAGGAAGGCAGCGGACGTGTGAGGGGTGAGAGAAGGAAGGCAGGGGGGGGGGGGAGAGGTGATGGCAGGTCTTGCAAGACGCAAAAGTCAACCCGTGTGGAGTGGTGTGGGAGGGGCACCTGGGCATGGGGGCACCTGGGCATGGGGGCACCTGGGCATGGGGGCACCTGGGCATGGGGGCACCTGGGCATGGGGGCACCTGGGCATGGGGGCACCTGGGCATGGGGCACCTGGGCATGGGGCACCTGGGCATGGGGCACCTGGGCATGGGGCACCTGGGCATGGGGGCACCTGGGCATGGGGGCACCTGGGCATGGGGGCACCTGGGCATGGGGGCACCTGGGCATGGGGGCACCTGGGCATGGGGCACCTGGGCATGGGGGCACCTGGGCATGGGGCACCTGGGCATGGGGCACCTGGGCATGGACATCTGGGCATGGGGCACCTGGGCATGGGGCACCTGGGCATGGGGCACCTGGGAATGGACACTTGGGCATGGGGCACCTGGGCATGGGCACTTGGGCTGGAATGTTAGACCGGTTTGTGAAGTGCTCAAGGTCGGGTAGTGGGCGCCTCCCCCCTCCCCCCACACCCTGCATCTCTGCCCCCCCCCCCCCACCTCCCCACCTGCTTCTCCCCAACACCCCACCTCCTTCCTCCCACACCCCCATTTCCTCCCCACCTCCTCCCCCACACCTGTGCTCTCCTCCTCCCCGACACACCCCCACCACCTCCTCCTACACCTGTGCCCTGCTCCCCCCCCCCCCACACCCCCCTAATAAGGAAGGACTGGAGTTTTGAGAGATGGAAATTCCGGGCTGTGACGGGTTCAGGGACTACATAACAGGAACTATAACAATGGGTGGACCTAAGATAATAGTGGCAGCCATTTACAACCCTCCCTTAAATGACAGAAGACTCAGACAGGAGGTCGACAGAAACAACATGGCAACCATTAATATAATAGATAAAGCAGGTTCAGTTGCCTGCAGGAATGGCTCCAGACTCTTAATCATGGGTGATTTCATCCCTGGAAAGATAGACTGGGAGAATGGGGACCCACATGGTGGTGCAGATACGTGGCGAGCTAAACTCTTGGAAGTGGCAACAAGGAACTTTCTGAGCCAACACGTCAAGGAACCCACAATGAGTGAGAGGCAATGATGAACCAGCGGGACTCGACCTGATATTCACCCTGAATGAGTCAGAAATAAATGAGTCAGAAGTCAAAGTTGAAGCCCCCATAGGAATGAGTGACCACAGTGTATAGACATTTGAGTACTTGGTGGAGGTCTGTCACTCTCCTGATGCTATTCTGACACTCTCCTAACTTCTTTGTACTTGTTCCTTGTCCGTGTGTATACATGTATGTATAGTGTGTGTGGTGTCTATATGTGTTGGACACCGTTGCTGGTGTGTGGCGGGCTTGTCCTTCAGTGTGTCCCTTCATGTTGTCTCCCTCACATTTGCCTCGAAGACATTCCCGTCTATCACTTCTACACGCTAAGCTCTCCATGTCTCCGCTTCTGGGGTTCACTGTTTCCTAGTCAGTTTGGTGATGATTGTAGTCCCCCATCACCAGCAGGTGTGGTAGTGCCCTGCCGGCTGTCTCTGCCACACCTGGCACCATAATAATGCACTCTCTGTGCGTTATGTCATAGTCTTGCCTCGTATGATGTGGTTGTCTGGGAGGTCTCCATCACAGCCCTCACCACGTGTGTGTGTGTGTGTGTGTGTGTGTGTGTGTGTGTGTGTGTGTGTGTGTGTGTGTGTGTGTGCGTGCGTGTGTGGTGTGCGTGTGTGTGTGTGTGTGTGTGTGTGTGTGTACTCCCCTAGTTCTGATTGTGGGGGTTGAGCTCTGGCATCTTTGGTCCCGCCTCTCAACCTGTCAATCAACATGGTGTACAGGTTCCTGAGCCTACTGGACTCTATCATATCTACACTATGAAACTGTGTAATGGAGTCAGCCTCCACGGGAGACTGACTCCGGCAAGGGAGGCAAGGGAGCCGGTGGCCGAGTGGACAGCACACTGGGACTTGTGATCCTGTGGTCCTGGGTTCAATCACAGGCGCCGACGAGAAACAATGGGCAGAGTTTCTTTCACCCTATGCCCCTGTTACCTAGCAGTAAAATAGGTACCTGGGTGTTAGTCAGCTGTCACGGGCTGCTTCCTGGGGGTGGAGGCCTGGTCGAGGACCGGGCCGCGGGGACACTAAAGCCCCGAAATAATCTCAAGATAACCACCACATCACTGCCTAGTTCATTCCATTTGTTAACTACTCTTGACACTGAAAAAGTTCTTTTCAACGTCCCTGTGGCTCATGTGGGTACTCAGTTTCCACCTGTGTCCCCTTGTTCCTGTTACACCTGTGTGTGCGCGTGAGTGCCCGCGTCCGTGAGTGCCCGTGCGTGTGCGCATGCGTGCCCTAACGTAATTGTAAGTATTGGGTAGACTGTGGGAGTATAGGCTATGGAACAAAATTGTCAAGAAGTTAAAAAAAAAAAAAATACCCCGAGGGGCGAGTTTATTGGGTGTGTGTACTCATCCTGCGAGTGTACTCACCTAGTTGATGGGTTTCTGGGAGTTGTTCTACTGCCCAAGCCCAGCCCGAGGCCAGGCTTGACTTGTGAGAGTTTGGTCCACCAGGCTGTTGCTTGGAGCGGCCCGCAGGCCCACATATACCTGGTTGATGGGGTTCTGGGAGTTGTTCTACTGCCCAAGCCCGGCCCGAGGCCAGGCTTGACTTGTGCGCGTTTGGTCCACCAGGCTGTTGCTTGGAGCGGCACCACCATAGCAGCATGTACAACACTCCCCAATAGGAAGAAAACCCGCTGGGTTGTTCATCCTGTCACTTGTACCCAGACACAGCTGGGACTTGCTTAACTGTCTCAAGTGAACAGTCCTCAAACAAGAAGATTAACATTTGTCAACCCTTAAAATCTTACGTTATCTTGCGGGTGCAAAATGCGGTAATCTTTTAAGAACAGTATCTATATTTGACAAATAGTGTTTTCCTAACTCAAACAATGTGGGGTTTATTATTCTACACATATTTCTAATGTCTCTCAGAGTGTTCACATTCACTGTAGATAGTGGTCAAGGCGGTGTCCATCACTCACCACAGATTCTGCAACTTTGCTAATCAACTGTTGTTTCCGTTCCGAATCTCCATGGATATTTGTATCCAAGACGGATTCTCGCTATTACTGATTCTCTCCCTCGTCCTCCTCCTCTTCGGCCATAATGATTGGGATTGCCAGCTGCAACCATGTTGTACCATCGTACAGATTCACTGGTTTGTGCTTCTATCCTCCTTTCCTCAGTTACCTTGTCACGGTGATGTTGCCTGACAATACCTCTAATTTGTAGTAGAGTCTTGGGTATGAAGTATTCAATATGGTCTCCTTCAGCGCCTTCAGCAGCCAGCACATCTGCTCGTTCATTCCCACATATTCCAAGGATCCAACATGGGAGGGGATCCACAGAAACTTGATGACTCTTCCCTGATTGGTAAGTACTCTCACAGCTCTCTTAATTTCAGCGACTATTGCAAGATTTTCTGCCCGATTTTTACTTAGGCTTTGCAGTGCTGCTTTTGAATCGGTGCAAATCACTGCACCATTAGTGTTCCGTTCAAGAAACCTTAACGCCATAACAATGGCAGTTAGCTCTGCTTGCGTTGAAGAGGCATAGTTCTCAATACGCGCTTTTTCTTCATTTGTGCGTTGGAAAGTATTATCCTTGATTACCGTGTATGCTGCACCAGCCCTGCCATTGATTGGATTAGATGACCCGTCAGTGTAGATTTGATCTAGTTCATCTCCGGCTTCTTTATAAATTTCCTCGAGATACTTGTGCCTCATTTCTTGTGGTATCATGTTGGATTTTTTCATTGCCATTTCATTGATGATGATCTTGCATGAGTCATCCTCCCAGGGAGGTAACCTCTCTACAGGCAGGAGCTCACGGGCTTGCTCAAGCAGGTGAAGCTCTTCGAGGTAGCAGACTGCTCTGTGATGCCATTTTTGCTTCTCCTATTTCCACCTGAAAGTAGCACAGAGCTCAGTTTTTTCTTGGCAATATCATTGTAATGGGGATCTCTGGCTATCCTAATTGCAAGCTTAGCATTCAGCTCCTTAATTCTGCTTTTAACACTGGGAAGGGACAACTCCTCCTCTCGTAGATTAGACGTTTTGGTAGTTCTTGGAACTCCAAGAATGATTGTCATGGCTTCATTTTGTATGTTTTCAAGTTCTTTCATATCACTTTGGGAATAGGTGCACAGAACTGGTGCGGCATAGTCTATGACGGAGCGCACATAGGCTGTGTACATCATTTTAAGCACGGCAATAGAGGCTCCATGTCCATTCCAGGTCATAGCTTTCAGTACCTTGAGTCGACTTTTGCGTGTTCCTATGAGTTGATTGAGTTCCTCTTTCTTCCCCCTTGTTAGAGCCGACAGTGACGCCAAGGTACCGATAGTGGTCAACCCATTCAAGTGTTACACCATTAATTTGCAGTTCTTCATTTGCTCTCCGCTTGTGATGGGAGTATGCCTTCGTCTTGTTTGTGGAGAGAGTGAAACCGAGCTCAATACATTTCCTTCCGAAGAGTTCAATGGACTGTTCAATTTTTCCCAAGGTGGGAGCTTGTATTAGGACATCATCTGCATATCCCACTTGTTGTGTTCCTTCCGGAAAATCAATATTTGCAATGGCGTTCATAAGTACATTGAATAGTGTAGGGCTTAAGACTCCGCCTTTGGGGGTCCCGAGTTCCATATTCATTGTTCTTGAGACTGCTCCATTGAAGCAATCCTTGACTTTCCTTCCTGTGAGGTAGTCTTCAACCCATTTCATGAGTCTTCCCTTGACACCCATGCATGCAAGCTCGTCCATGATCGCAATCCCCTGTGCTTTGTCGAAGGCTCCTTTGATGTCAACAGATACAGAGTACCTAGCCGTGTATATCATCACATGAGACCAGAAGACATGGCAGGATGTGCAGAATACCCCCGTTGAAAAACAGAGGTGCAACTGGTACTCTGAGAGAGAACTCTATCAACATCAGAGGCCCGAGACTGTTCAACACGCTTCCACTACACATAAGGGGCATAACTGGCCGACCCCTCACAGTGTTCAAGAGAGAACAGGATAAGCACCTCCAAAGGATACCTGATCAACCAGGCTGTGACTCGTACGTCAGGCTGCGAGCAGCCGCGTCCAACAGCCTGGTTGATCAGTCCGGCAACCAGGAGGCCTGGTCGACGACCGGGCCGCGGGGACGCTAAGCCCCGGAAGCACCTCAAGGTAACCTCAAGGTAAGGCTCCGTCCTTTAACAAATCCATTGACCCCCTCCCCTAACCTGCCTATGTTGTGCAACAGTCGGTTTAGGATGATGCTGACCTGGAGAGCGTGCAGAGATCCTTTACTGCTAGAATCCACTCAGTAAAACATCTAAACTATTAGGACCGACTAAAATGCCTAAATCTGTATTGTCTTGAGCGCAGGCGGGAGAGATACATAATAATTTACACGTGAAAAATATTAGAGGGGCTGGTCCCAAACCTGCACACAGAAATAACATCACATGAGACCAGAAGACATGGCAGGATGTGCAGAATACCCCCGTTGAAAAGCAGAGGTGCAACAGGTACTCTGAGAGAGAACTCTATCAACATCAGAGGCCCGAGACTGTTCAACACGCTTCCACTACACATAAGGGACATAACTGGCCGACCCCTCACAGTGTTCAAGAGAGAACTATCAACATCAGAGGCCCGAGACTGTTCAACACGCTTCCACTACACATAAGGGTCATAACTGGCCGACCCCTCACAGTGTTCAAGAGAGAACTATCAACATCAGAGGCCCGAGACTGTTCAACACGCTTCCACTACACATAACTGGCCGACCTCTCACAGTGTTCAAGAGAGAACTATCAACATCAGAGGCCCGAGACTGTTCAACACGCTTCCACTACACATAAGGGACATAACTGGCCGACCCCTCACAGTGTTCAAGAGAGAACTATCAACATCAGAGGCCCGAGACTGTTCAACACGCTTCCACTACACATAAGGGTCATAACTGGCCGACCCCTCACAGTGTTCAAGAGAGAACTATCAACATCAGAGGCCCGAGACTGTTCAACACGCTTCCACTACACATAACTGGCCGACCCCTCACAGTGTTCAAGAGAGAACTATCAACATCAGAGGCCCGAGACTGTTCAACACGCTTCCACTACACATAACTGGCCGACCCCTCACAGTGTTCAAGAGAGAACTATCAACATGAGAGGCCCGAGACTGTTCAACACGCTTCCACTACACATAAGGGACATAACTGGCCGACCCATCACAGTGTTCAAGAGAGAACTATCAACATCAGAGGTCCGAGACTGTTCAACACGCTTCCACTACACATAAGGGACATAACTGGCCGACCCCTCACAGTGTTCAAGAGAGAACTTGATAAACACCTCCAAAGGATACCTGATCAACGAGGCTGTGACTTATACACAACATAAGTCTCCAGGCGTCCAACAGCCTGGTTGACTAGTCCAGTAACCAGGAGGCCTGGTTGATGACCGGGCCGGAGGGACGCTAAGCCCCGAAAATACCTCAAGGTAAGGTATCCTTTCAAACATCTTGCAAGTGCATGACAAGACTGATAGGCCTGTAATTGCCAGGGTGGTCGGGCTTCGGTATGGGAACAATTACTGCGAGTCCCCATTGTGCGGCCAACGGAAACACCCTATAAACGTTGTGTGATAATTGTTTACATGAAGGGGAAATAATGTGTGTGTGTGTAGAGGTGTAGGGTAGTGTTGTCAGGGAAGGTGTAGGGTAGTGTTGTCAGGGAAGGTGTAGGGGTGTACACAGGTGTGGGGTTGTGGTACAGGTGTGACGGGAAGGGAAAGGGGGGGGGGTGTAGCGCAGGTGGTGGGTAAGGGAAGAGAGTGAATGGATGGGTGGGGGAAGGAAGTGTGGGAGAGTGAGTGATGGGTGGAGAGTGAGGGGCGGGAGGTAGTAAGTTGGTGTTGTGGTGGAGGGTGTAAGTAATGATAGCTGGCGGACTGTTCGCCTTGCTGACACAATGTTTATCCTCCTGGTGCCTTAGTTGGCTCTCCTTCACCAGCTGGCTGGCGTTTTGTGTAGTGTTTTCCAAGGCTCTTCACAGGAGGCCTGGTCGACGACCGGGCCGCGGGGACGCTAAGCCCCGGAATCACCTCAAGGTAACATGTGTTTCTACACGTGTGCATGCTTAAATGACCCCTTTGGAGCAGTCATATGTGAACACTGCCATGTGTGTCTACCCATGTTGCAGTCACACTTGAGAGGGCCATATATGTGGAGGGCCACGTCCCACCACAGGACTGGTGGGCCACGTCCCACCACGGGACTGGTGGGCCACGTCCCACCACGGGACTGGTGGGCCCCGTCCCACCACGGGACTGGAGGGCCACGTCCCACCACGGGACTGGAGGTAAAAACTCACCAGTTCTCGTTTGCCAGTTGATCTTTGTTGTAAATGTTAATGTGAGAGAAGTTGTCTGGCGAGGAAGTTCCTCCTCGCTTCTCCCTCCCTCTCCCCTCCCTCTCCCTCCCTCACCTCTCCCTCCCTCCCCCTTCCGTCTCCATCACCTCTCCCCATCTCTCACGGGCTCCTCCTCACCAGGTAACTGCCTCACCCCCTTTCATTATCCCTCAAGTCCCCCCTCTCCCCGCTGCACCCCTTCCCGCCTCAGGCCATGCTCCACCTGTTCCACTGGCCCCTCCCACCAGGGTCTGGCCCCCTCCCACCAGGGTCTAGGCCCCTCCCACCAGGGTCTGGTCCCTCCCACCAGGGTCTAGGCCCCTCCCACCAAGGTCTGGCCCCTCCCACCAGGGTCTAGGCCCCTCCCACCAGGGTCTGGCTCCTCCCACCAGGGTCTAGGCCCCTCCCACCAGGGTCTAGGCCCCTCCCACCAGGGTCTAGGCCCCTCCCACCAGGGTCTAGGCCCCTCCCACCAGGGTCTAGGCCCCTCCCACTAGGGTCTAGGCCCCTCCCACCAAGGTCTGGCCCCTCCCACCAGGGTCTAGGCCCCTACCACCAGGGTCTAGGCCCCTACCACCAGGGTCTAGGCCCCTCCCACCAGGGTCTAGGCCCCTCCCACCAGGGTCTGGCTCCTCCCACCAGGGTCTAGGCCCCTCCCACCAGGGTCTGGCTCCTCCCACCAGGGTCTAGGCCCCTACCACCAGGGTCTAGGCCCCTACCACCAGGGTCTAGGCCCCTACCACCAGGGTCTAGGCCCCTACCACCAGGGTCTAGGCCCCTCCCACCAGGGTCTAGGCCCCTCCCACAAGGGTCTAGGCCCCTCCCACAAGGGTCTAGTCTCCTCCCACCACATGGGCCCCACTCCCCAAGGCCTGACTCCGCCCCCAGGTGTGCCCCTGGCCGCCATGACAGGTGTGCCCCTGGCCGCCATGACAGGTGTAACACCCGGGTGACCAAGGTGTTGACACATGACACATGTGTCAGGACAGGATGGATACAGGAGGTGACGGCGGCGGCGGGTGGTGTTGATGCAGAGTTAAGTGAAGTAATAATTAGGTGGCAGCCTTTCCTTCTTCCCCCTCCCACCCCTTCCCCGGCCCCGCCCCCTCCCCCACCCAACCCCGCCCCTCCCCTCCCCGCCCCTCCCCCTCCCCGCCGCTCCCCTCCCCCTCCCCCTCCCCCTCCCCCTCCCCCTCCCCCACCACCTCCCCCTCCCCCACCACCTCGCCGCTCCCCTCCCCCCGCCGCTCCCCTCCTCCTCCACCACCGCCGCTCCCAACCATCCCTACACATCGCACATTTACTAATATATACAAATATACATGTGGGTTGTGTACTAGTTGTGTGTTGTTGCGGGGGAGAGTGTGGCGGCCGGGTGTGCTGCGTCACAACAAGAGGTGTAGAGGTGGTGTGTGTGTGTGTGTGTGTGCGTGCGGGAGGGAAGGTGAGAGGGGTGTGTGTGCGTGTGTCAGTGTGTCTGGGAGTGTGTATGTTAGTGTGCCGTCTGGCTCAGTGTGCGCCGCTTGTGTCAGTGTTCGCTCCTGTGTACCACATGTGTATATGTGGCGCGTCTCTACCACGTGTGTATATGTGGCACCTGTGTCCTCTCTCCTGCCACCTGTGGCTCTACCGCCCGTCATGCCGCTCTACACGCGCCTCTACACCTGCAGAGTGTTCTTCCTGACCTGACGGTGGTGTCGTCGCTACACCAGCCTCGCTGACGGTGGTGTCGCTACACCAGCCACGCTGACGGTGGTGTCGTCGCTACACCAGCCTCGCTGACGGTGGTGTCGCTACACCAGCCACGCTGACGGTGGTGTCGCTACACCAGCCACGCTGACGGTGGTGTCGTCGCTACACCAGCCTCGCTGACGGACGTGTCGTCGCTACACCAGCCACGCTGACGGTGGTGTCGCTACACCAGCCTCGCTGACGTTGGTGTCGCTACACCAGCCTCGCTGACGGTGGTGTCGTCGCTACACCAGCCTCGCTGACGGTGGTGTCGCTACACCAGCCTCGCTGACGGTGGTGTCGTCGCTACACCAGCCTCGCTGACGGTGGTGTCGTCGCTACACCAGCCTCGCTGACGTTGATGTCGCTACACCAGCCTCGCTGACGGTGGTGTCGTCGCTACACCAGCCTCGCTGACGGTGGTGTCGTCGCTACACCAGCCACGCTGACGGTGGTGTCGTCGCTACACCAGCCTCGCTGACGGTGGTGTCGTCGCTACACCAGCCTCGCTGACGGTGGTGTCGTCGCTACACCAGCCTCGCTGACGGTGGTGTCGTCGCTACACCAGCCTCGCTGACGGTGGTGTCGTCGCTACACCAGCCTCGCTGACGGTGGTGTCGTCGCTACACCAGCCTCGCTGACGGTGGTGTCGTCGCTACACCAGCCTCGCTGACGGTGGTGTCGTCGCTACACCAGCCTCGCTGACGGTGGTGTCGTCGCTACACCAGCCTCGCTGACGGTGGTGTCGTCGCTACACCAGCCTCGCTGACGGTGGTGTCGTCGCTACACCAGCCTCGCTGACGGTGGTGTCGTCGCTACACCAGCCTCGCTGACGGTGGTGTCGCTACACCAGCCTCGCTGACGGTGGTGTCGTCGCTACACCAGCCTCGCTGACGGTGGTGTCGTCGCTACACCAGCCACGCTGACGGTGGTGTCGTCGCTACACCAGCCACGCTGACGGTGGTGTCGTCGCTACACCAGCCTCGCTGACGGTGGTGTCGCTACACCAGCCACGCTGACGGTGGTGTCGTCGCTACACCAGCCACGCTGACGGTGGTGTCGTCGCTACACCAGCCTCGCTGACGGTGGTGTCGCTACACCAGCCACGCTGACGGTGGTGTCGTCGCTACACCAGCCTCGCTGACGGTGGTGTCGTCGCTACACCAGCCACGCTGACGGTGGTGTCGTCGCTACACCAGCCTCGCTGACGGTGGTGTCGTCGCTACACCAGCCTCGCTGACGGTGGTGTCGTCGCTACACCAGCCTCGCTGACGGTGGTGTCGCTACACCAGCCTCGCTGACGGTGGTGTCGTCGCTACACCAGCCACGCTGACGGTGGTGTCGTCGCTACACCAGCCTCGCTGACGGTGGTGTCGCTACACCAGCCACGCTGACGGTGGTGTCGCTACACCAGCCTCGCTGACGGTGGTGTCGTCGCTACACCAGCCTCGCTGACGGTGGTGTCGCTACACCAGCCTCGCTGACGGTGGTGTCGTCGCTACACCAGCCTCGCTGACGGTGGTGTCGTCGCTACACCAGCCTCGCTGACGGTGGTGTCGCTACACCAGCCTCGCTGACGGTGGTGTCGTCGCTACACCAGCCTCGCTGACGGTGGTGTCGCTACACCAGCCACGCTGACGGTGGTGTCGTCGCTACACCAGCCACGCTGACGGTGGTGTCGCTACACCAGCCTCGCTGACGGTGGTGTCGTCGCTACACCAGCCTCGCTGACGGTGGTGTCGTCGCTACACCAGCCTCGCTGACGGTGGTGTCGTCGCTACACCAGCCACGCTGACGGTGGTGTCGTCGCTACACCAGCCACGCTGACGGTGGTGTCGTCGCTACACCAGCCTCGCTGACGGTGGTGTCGCTACACCAGCCACGCTGACGGTGGTGTCGTCGCTACACCAGCCACGCTGACGGTGGTGTCGTCGCTACACCAGCCTCGCTGACGGTGGTGTCGCTACACCAGCCACGCTGACGGTGGTGTCGTCGCTACACCAGCCTCGCTGACGGTGGTGTCGTCGCTACACCAGCCACGCTGACGGTGGTGTCGTCGCTACACCAGCCTCGCTGACGGTGGTGTCGTCGCTACACCAGCCTCGCTGACGGTGGTGTCGTCGCTACACCAGCCTCGCTGACGGTGGTGTCGCTACACCAGCCTCGCTGACGGTGGTGTCGTCGCTACACCAGCCACGCTGACGGTGGTGTCGTCGCTACACCAGCCTCGCTGACGGTGGTGTCGCTACACCAGCCACGCTGACGGTGGTGTCGCTACACCAGCCTCGCTGACGGTGGTGTCGTCGCTACACCAGCCTCGCTGACGGTGGTGTCGCTACACCAGCCTCGCTGACGGTGGTGTCGTCGCTACACCAGCCTCGCTGACGGTGGTGTCGTCGCTACACCAGCCTCGCTGACGGTGGTGTCGCTACACCAGCCTCGCTGACGGTGGTGTCGTCGCTACACCAGCCTCGCTGACGGTGGTGTCGCTACACCAGCCACGCTGACGGTGGTGTCGTCGCTACACCAGCCACGCTGACGGTGGTGTCGCTACACCAGCCTCGCTGACGGTGGTGTCGTCGCTACACCAGCCTCGCTGACGGTGGTGTCGTCGCTACACCAGCCTCGCTGACGGTGGTGTCGTCGCTACACCAGCCTCGCTGACGGTGGTGTCGCTACACCAGCCTCGCTGACGGTGGTGTCGTCGCTACACCAGCCTCGCTGACGGTGGTGTCGCTACACCAGCCACGCTGACGGTGGTGTCGTCGCTACACCAGCCACGCTGACGGTGGTGTCGCTACACCAGCCTCGCTGACGGTGGTGTCGTCGCTACACCAGCCTCGCTGACGGTGGTGTCGTCGCTACACCAGCCTCGCTGACGGTGGTGTCGTCGCTACACCAGCCTCGCTGACGGTGGTGTCGTCGCTACACCAGCCTCGCTGACGGTGGTGTCGCTACACCAGCCTCGCTGACGGTGGTGTCGTCGCTACACCAGCCTCGCTGACGGTGGTGTCGTCGCTACACCAGCCTCGCTGACGGTGGTGTCGTCGCTACACCAGCCACGCTGACGGTGGTGTCGCTACACCAGCCTCGCTGACGGTGGTGTCGTCGCTACACCAGCCTCGCTGACGGTGGTGTCGTCGCTACACCAGCCTCGCTGACGGTGGTGTCGCTACACCAGCCTCGCTGACGGTGGTGTCGTCGCTACACCAGCCACGCTGACGGTGGTGTCGTCGCTACACCAGCCACGCTGACGGTGGTGTCGTCGCTACACCAGCCTCGCTGACAGGTGGTGTCGTCGCTACACCAGCCTCGCTGACGGTGGTGTCGTCGCTACACCAGCCTCGCTGACGGTGGTGTCGTCGCTACACCAGCCACGCTGACGGTGGTGTCGTCGCTACACCAGCCTCGCTGACGGTGGTGTCGTCGCTACACCAGCCACGCTGACGGTGGTGTCGTCGCTACACCAGCCACGCTGACGGTGGTGTCGTCGCTACACCAGCCACGCTGACGGTGGTGTCGTCGCTACACCAGCCTCGCTGACGGTGGTGTCGTCGCTACACCAGCCTCGCTGACGGTGGTGTCGTCGCTACACCAGCCACGCTGACGGTGGTGTCGTCGCTACACCAGCCTCGCTGACGGTGGTGTCGTCGCTACACCAGCCTCGCTGACGGTGGTGTCGTCGCTACACCAGCCTCGCTGACGGTGGTGTCGTCGCTACACCAGCCTCGCTGACGGTGGTGTCGTCGCTACACCAGCCTCGCTGACGGTGGTGTCGTCGCTACACCAGCCTCGCTGACGGTGGTGTCGTCGCTACACCAGCCTCGCTGACGGTGGTGTCGTCGCTACACCAGCCTCGCTGACGGTGGTGTCGTCGCTACACCAGCCTCGCTGACGGTGGTGTCGCTACACCAGCCTCGCTGACGGTGGTGTCGTCGCTACACCAGCCTCGCTGACGGTGGTGTCGTCGCTACACCAGCTTTACCGCCAGTTTTAGATTATTTCCCTCATCTTGTAACGTGACATGTTCCCCTCACACTCCTGCAACAGTCAACATGTTCCCCTCACACTCCTGCAACAGTCATCATGTTCCCCTCACACTCCTACAACAGTCAACATGTTCCCCTCACACTCCTGCAACAGTCAACATGTTCCCCTCACACTCCTGCAACAGTCATCATGTTCCACCACACTCCTGCAACAGTCAACATGTTCCCTCACACTCCTGCAACAGTCAACATGTTCCCCTTACACTCCTGCAACAGTCAACATGTTCCCTCACACTCCTGCAACAGTCAACATGTTCCCCTCACACTCCTGCAACAGTCAACATGTTCCCTCACACTCCTGCAACAGTCAACATGTTCCCTCACACTCCTGCAACAGTCAACATGTTCCCCTCACACTCCTGCAACAGTCACCATGTTCCCTCACACTCCTGCAACAGTCACCATGTTCCCCTCACACTCCTGCAACAGTCACCATGTTCCCTCACACTCCTGCAACAGTCAACATGTTCCCCTCACACTCCTGCAACAGTCACCATGTTCCCTCACACTCCTGCAACAGTCACCATGTTCCCTCACACTCCTGCAACAGTCACCATGTTCCCTCACACTCCTGCAACAGTCACCATGTTCCCTCACACTCCTGCAACAGTCACCATGTTCCCTCACACTCCTGCAACAGTCACCATGTCCCCTCACACTCCTGCAACAGTCACCATGTTCCCTCACACTCCTGCAACAGTCAACATGTTCCACCACACTCCTGCAACAGTCAACATGCTCCACCACACTCCTGCAACAGTCACCATGTTCCCTCACACTCCTGCAACAGTCAACATGTTCCCTCACACTCCTGCAACAGTCAACATGCTCCACCACACTCCTGCAACAGTCAACATGTTCCCCTCACACTCCTGCAACAGTCATCATGTTCCCTCACACTCCTGCAACAGTCAACATGTTCCACCACACTCCTGCAACAGTAAACATGCTCCACCACACTCCTGCAACAGTCATCATGTTCCCTCACACTCCTGCAACAGTCAACATGTTCCCCTCACACTCCTGCAACAGTCACCATGTCCCCTCACACTCCTGCAACAGTCACCATGTTCCCCTCACACTCCTGCAACAGTCAACATGTTCCCTCACACTCCTGCAACAGTCAACATGTTCCCCTCACACTCCTGCAACAGTCACCATGTTCCCCTCACACTCCTGCAACAGTCAACATGTTCCCTCACACTCCTGCAACAGTCAACATGTTCCCCTCACACTCCTGCAACAGTCAACATGTTCCACCACACTCCTGCAACAGTCAACATGCTCCACCACACTCCTGCAACAGTAACCATGTTCCCTCACACTCCTGCAACAGTCATCATGTTCCCTCACACTCCTGCAACAGTCAACATGTTCCCCTCACACTCCTGCAACAGTCACCATGTTCCCTCACACTCCTGCAACAGTCAACATGTGCCCCTCACACTCCTGCAACAGTCAACATGTTCCCCTCACACTCCTGCAACAGTCAACATGTTCCCCTCACACTCCTGCAACAGTCAACATGTTCCCCTCACACTCCTGCAACAGTCAACATGTTCCCCTCACACTCCTGCAACAGTCAACATGTTCCCCTCACACTCCTGCAACAGTCAACATGTTCCCCTCACACTCCTGCAACAGTCAACATGTTCCCTCACACTCCTGCAACAGTCACCATGTTCCCCTCACACTCCTGCAACAGTCATCATGTTCCCTCACACTCCTGCAACAGTCAACATGTTCCACCACACTCCTGCAACAGTCAACATGTTCCACCACACTCCTGCAACAGTCAACATGTTCCACCACACTCCTGCAACAGTTAACATGTTCCCTCACACTCCTGCAACAGTCAACATGTCCCCTCACACTCCTGCAACAGTCAACATGTCCCCTCACACTCCTGCAACAGTCAACATGTTCCCTCACACTCCTGCAACAGTCACCATGTTCCCCTCACACTCCTGCAACAGTCACCATGTTCCCCTCACACTCCTGCAACAGTCACCATATCCCCCTCACACTCCTGCAACAGTCAACATGTTCCCTCACACTCCTGCAACAGTCACCATGTTCCCCTCACACTCCTGCAACAGTCACCATGTCCCCCTCACACTCCTGCAACAGTCAACATGTTCCCTCACACTCCTGCAACAGTCAACATGTTCCACCACACTCCTGCAACAGTCAACATGTTCCCTCACACTCCTGCAACAGTCAACATGTTCCCCTCACACTCCTGCAACAGTCAACATGTTCCCTCACACTCCTGCAACAGTCACCATGTTCCCCTCACACTCCTGCAACAGTCAACATGTCCCCTCACACTCCTGCAACAGTCACCATGTTCCCCTCACACTCCTGCAACAGTCAACATGTCCCCTCACACTCCTGCAACAGTCACCATGTTCCCCTCACACTCCTGCAACAGTCAACATGTCCCCTCACACTCCTGCAACAGTCAACATGTTCCCTCACACTCCTGCAACAGTCACCATGTTCCCCTCACACTCCTGCAACAGTCACCATGTCCCCCTCACACTCCTGCAACAGTCAACATGTTCCCTCACACTCCTGCAACAGTCAACATGTTCCACCACACTCCTGCAACAGTCAACATGTTCCCTCACACTCCTGCAACAGTCAACATGTTCCCCTCACACTCCTGCAACAGTCAACATGTTCCCTCACACTCCTGCAACAGTCAACATGTCCCCTCACACTCCTGCAACAGTCAACATGTCCCCTCACACTCCTGCAACAGTCAACATGTTCCCTCACACTCCTGCAACAGTCAACATGTTCCCCTCACACTCCTGCAACAGTCAACATGTTCCCCTCACACTCCTGCAACAGTCAACATGTTCCCCTCACACTCCTGCAACAGTCAACATGTTCCCCTCACACTCCTGCAACAGTCAACATGTTCCCCTCACACTCCTGCAACAGTCAACATCTCTGATAACAACATACAACTCCTGGCACAAAATAAACAACATTTGTCAACAAATAACTCTACCAAATTGTGTGCAATATATGAGCGACGTGACTAAGTCCTCAATATGTATTAATTCTTTGGGAATGATGTATAATATTGGTTGACTGTGGTTTATGACTGTGTTTATGTATTCTTGTTATGTATACGGGGCTTGGGTATGGTGGGTGGGCACGTGGTTAATACCCCACACCTGGTGGGTGGGCACCTGGTTGATACCCCACACCTGGTGGGTGGGCACCTGGTTAATACCCCACACCTGGTGGGTGGGCACCTGGTTGATACCCCACACCTGGTGGGTGGGCACCTGGTTAATACCCCACACCTGGTGGGTATGGTGGGTGGGCACCAGGTTAATACCCCACACCTGGTGGGTATGGTGGGTGGGCACGTGGTTAATACCCCACACCTGGTGGGTGGGCACCTGGTTGATACCCCACACCTGGTGGGTGGGCACCTGGTTGATACCCCACACCTGGTGGGTGGGCACCTGGTTGATACCCCACACCTGGTGGGTGGGCACCTGGTTAATACCCCACACCTGGTGGGTATGGTGGGTGGGCACCAGGTTAATACCCCACACCTGGTGGGTATGGTGGGTGGGCACGTGGTTAATACCCCACACCTGGTGGGTGGGCACCTGGTTGATACTCCACACCTGGTGGGTGGGCACCTGGTTGATACCCCACACCTGGTGGGTGGGCACCTGGTTAATACCCCACACCTGGTGGGTATGGTGGGTGGGCACCAGGTTAATACCCCACACCTGGTGGGTGGGCACCTGGTTAATACCCCACACCTGGTGGGTGGGCACCTGGTTAATACCCCACACCTGGTGGGTGGGCACCTGGTTAATACCCCACACCTGGTGGGTGGGTACCTGGTTAATACCCCACACCTGGTGGGTATGGTGGGTGGGCACCTGGTTAATACCCCACACCTGGTGGGTGGGCACCTGGTTAATACCCCACACCTGGTGGGTATGGTGGGTGGGCACCTGGTTAATACCCCACACCTGGTGGGTGGGCACCTGGTTAATACCCCACACCTGGTGGGTGGGCACCTGGTTAATACCCCACACCTGGTGGGTGGGCACCTGGTTAATACCCCACACCTGGTGGGTGGGCACCTGGTTAATACCCCACACCTGGTGGGTGGGCACCTGGTTAATACCCCACACCTGGTGGGTGGGCACCTGGTTAATACCCCACACCTGGTGGGTGGGCACCTGGTTAATACCCCACACCTGGTGGGTGGGCACCTGGTTAATACCCCACACCTGGTGGGTGGGCACCTGGTTAATACCCCACACCTGGTGGGTGGGCACCTGGTTAATACCCCACACCTGGTGGCTGGGCACCTGGTTAATACCCCACACCTGGTGGGTGGGCACCTGGTTAATACCCCACACCTGGTGGGTGGGCACCTGGTTAATACCCCACACCTGGTGGGTGGGCACCTGGTTAATACCTAACACCTGGTGGGTGGGCACCTGGTTAATACCCCACACCTGGTGGGTGGGCACCTGGTTAATACCCCACACCTGGTGGGTGGGCACCTGGTTAATACCCCACACCTGGTGGGTATGGTCGTCACGTTACTGCCAGCACTGTTACCATTATGTTTGGCGTGTGTGTGTGTGTGTGTGTGTGGTGGGGAGGTTTGGTGTGTGTGTGTGTGTGTGTGTGTGTGTGTGTGTGGTGGGGAGGTTTGGTGTGTGTGTGTGTGTGTGGTGGGGAGGTTTGGTGTGTGTGTGTGTGTGTGGTGGGGAGGTTTGGTGTGTGTGTGTGTGTGTGTGTGGTGGGGAGGTTTGGTGTGTGTGTGTGGTGGGGAGGTTTGGTGTGTGTGTGTGTGCGTGTGTGGTGGGGAGGTTTGGTGTGTGTGTGTGTGTGTGTGGTGGGGAGGTTTGGTGTGTGTGTGTGTGTGTGGTGGGGAGGTTTGGTGTGTGTGTGTGTGTGTGTGGTGGGGAGGTTTGGTGTGTGTGTGTGTGTGTGGTGGGGAGGTTTGGTGTGTGTGTGTGTGTGGTGGGGAGGTTTGGTGTGTGTGTGTGTGTGGTGGGGAGGTTTGGTGTGTGTGTGTGTGTGGTGGGGAGGTTTGGTGTGTGTGTGTGTGTGTGTGGTGGGGAGGTTTGGTGTGTGTGTGTGTGGTGGGCATGTTAGGTGTGTGTGTGGTGGGCATGTTAGGTGTGTGTGTGGTGGGCATGTTCTGACCACAACAGACACACGCTACTAGTGGACACAGTAACCACTCTCTGGTCATCTTATTAATGACTACATCAAGAGCTGCCTCCGCTGGGGTTCTCTGTTGACAGGACCGTCAACAGGACGCCAGTATAAACGTCGTGTATCAACTCACAGAATTTATATATTCCTAAAACAAAATAGCATCTAATGTTGATATTATGAGTCTAACCTATGTAATACTTAACCCAGGTTGGTGTTGTGTTGGTGTTACTGGTTGTGTGGGTGTTGTGTGGGTGTTGTGGGGTGTTGTGGGGTGTTGTGGGGTGTTGTGGGGAGTTGTGGGGAGTTGTGTGGTGTTGTGGGGTGTTGTGGGGTGTTGTGTGGGTGTTGTGTGGGTGTTGTGGTGTGTTGTGGGGCGTTGTGGGGTGTTGTGGGGTGTTGTGGGGAGTTGTGGGGTGTTGTGGGGTGTTGTGGGGAGTTGTGGGGAGTTGTGTGGTGTTGTGGGGTGTTGTGGGGTGTTGTGTGGGTGTTGTGTGGGTGTTGTGGGGTGTTGTGGGGCGACATGTCTATATAGCGTGACCGCGTCATCTACCGCCTGCTCCTCTATCTGTGGGGCATCAGCCTGTTGTGGGAGGTATCTTGCATATCTCTTGAAGTATGTAAATTATGTTTGTGTAGCAGCCTGACCACGTGTTCCAGTTTGTTGTTGGTGTTGGTGTGGGCCTCCTTGCTCACACGTGCCCTCATGCGTCACACACATGTGCCCTCATGCGTCACACACACGTGTCCTCATGCGTCACACACACGTGCCCTCATGCGTCACACACACGTGCCCTCATGCGTCACACACACGTGCCCTCATGCGTCACACACACGTGCCCTCATGCGTCACACACATGTGCCCTCATGCGTCACACACACGTGTCCTCATGCGTCACACACACGTGCCCTCATGCGTCACACACACGTGCCCTCATGCGTCACACACACGTGCCCTCATGCGTCACACACGTGCCCTCATGCGTCACACACACGTGCCCTCATGCGTCACACACACGTACCCTCATGCGTCACACACACGTGCCCTCATGCGTCACACACATGTGCCCTCATGCGTCACACACACGTGCCCTCATGCGTCACACACACGTGCCCTCATGCGTCACACACACGTGCCCTCATGCGTCACACACACGTGCCCTCATGCGTCACACACACGTGCCCTCATGCGTCACACACACGTGCCCTAATGCGTCACACACACACACGCACACGAGCCCTCATGCGTCACACACACGTGCCCTCATGCGTCACACACGTGCCCTCATGCGTCACACACATGTGCCCTCATGCGTCACACACACGTGCCCTCATGCGTCACACACACGTGCCCTCATGCGTCACACACATGTGCCCTCATGCGTCACACACACGTGCCCTCATGCGTCACACACACGTGCCCTCATGCGTCACACACATGTGCCCTCATGCGTCACACACACGTGCCCTCATGCGTCACACACACGTGCCCTCATGCGTCACACACACGTGCCCTCATGCGTCACACACGCACGCACACGAGCCCTCATGCGTCACACACACACACGTGCCCTCATGCGTCACATACACACGTGCCCTCATGCGTCACACACACACACACACACACGTGCCCTCATGCGTCACACACACACACACACACACACACACACACACACACACACACACACACACACACACACACACACACACGCACACACATACTAGGGGCCTAATAGCTACGAGTAGGGGCCTCGTAGCCTGGTGGATAGCGCGCAGGACTCGTAATTCTGTGGCGCGGGTTCGATTCCCGCACGAGGCAGAAACAAATGGGCAAAGTTTCTTTCACCCTGAATGCCCCTGTTACCTAGCAGTAAATAGGTACCTGGGAGTTAGTCAGCTGTCACGGGCTGCTTCCTGGGGTGTGTGTGTGTGTGTGTGGTGTGGAGAGAGAGAAAAAAAAAGTAGTTAGTAAACAGTTGATTGACAGTTGAGAGGCGGGCCGAAAAAGCAAAGCTCAACCCCCGTAAAAACACAACTAGTAAACACACACACACAGGAAAAAAAACGGAAAAAAACAGGAAAAAACAAAGAAGCAAAGGAAGAATCCGTGGTTTAATAGGGAATGTATGAAAGCAAAGGAGCAGAACAAAAGGGCGTGGAGGAACTTCCGTAATAACAGAACACCAGAAAGTAGAGAGTGAGATACCAGAGAACCAGGAACGAGTATGTTAGTGTGAGAAGAGCAGCTGAGAAAAGGTATGAAAATGATATAGCTAATAAAGCCAAGACCGAACCAAAGCTACTACACAGTCACATCAGGAGGAAGACAACAGTGAAGGAACAGGTGATGAAACTTAGGGTGGGCGAGGACAGGTACACAGAGAATGACAAAGAGGTGTGTGAAGAACTCAACAAAAGGTTCCAGGAGGTCTTTATAATAGAACAGGGAGAAGTCACGGCGCTAGGAGAGGTGGCAGCAAACCAGGTGACCTTGGAAAGGTTCGAAATTACAAGAGATGAGGTCAAGAAGCACCTATTGGAGCTGGATGTCAGAAAAGCTGTTGGGCTGGATGGAATCTCACCATGGGTATTGAAAGAGTGTGCAGGAGCACTTTGCTTGCCACTCTCCATAGTGTATAATAGGTCACTGGAAACGGGGGACCTACCAGAAATATGGAAAACTGCTAATGTAGTACCAATATTTAAAAAGGGTGACAGACAAGAGGCACTGAACTACAGGCCAGTGTCCTTAACTTGTATACCATGCAAGGTGATGGAGAAGATTGTGAGAAAAAACCTGGTAACACATCTGGAGAGAAGAGACTTCGTGACAACCCATCAACATGGGTTCAGGGAGGGTAAATCTTGCCTTACAGGCCTGATAGAATTCTATGATCAGGTGACAAAGATTAAGCAAGAAAGAGAAGGACGGGCGGACTGCATTTTTTGGACTGTCGGAAAGCCTTTGACACAGTACCCCATAAAAGGTTGATGCATAAGCTGGAGAAACAGGCAGGAGTAACTGGTAGGGCGCTCCAGTGGATAAGGGAATACCTATGCAATAGGAAGCAGAGAGTTATAGTGAGGGGTGAGACCTCAGAATGGCGTGAAGTCACCAGTGGAGTCCCACAGGGCTCTGTGCTTGGACCTATCCTGTTTCTGATATACGTAAATGATCTTCCAGAGGGTATAGACTCATTCCTCTCAATGTTTGCTGACGACGCCAAAATTATGAGAAAGATTAAGACAGGAGGACAGCTTGAGGCTTCAAGAAGACCTGGACAAGCTGCAGGAATGGTCGAACAAAAGGATGTTAGAGTTTAACCCAAGCAAATGTAATGTAATGAAGATAGGGGTAGGAAGCAGGAGACCAGATACAAGGTATCACTTGGGAGATGAAATACTTCAGGAGTCAGAGAGAGAGAAAGACCTGGGGGGTTGATATCACGCCAGACCTGTCTCCTGAAGCTCGTATCAAGAGGATAACATCAGCAGCATATGCCAGGTTGGCTAACATAAGAACGGCCTTTAGAAACTTGTGTAAGGAATCTTTCAGAACATTATATACCACATATGTCAGACCAATCCTGGAGTATGCGGCTCCAGCATGGAGTCCATATCTAGTCAAGCATAAGACTAAACTGGAAAAGGTTCAAAGGTTTGCCACCAGACTAGTACCCGAGCTGAGAGGTATGAGCTACGAGGAGAGACTACGGGAAATGAACCTCACTTCGTTGGAAGACAGAAGAGTAAGGGGGGACATGATCACCACATTCAAGATTCTCAAGGGAATCGACAGGGTTGATAAAGACAGGCTATTTAACACAAGGGGCACACGCACTAGGGGACACAGGTGGAAACTGAGTGCCCAAATGAGCCACAGAGATATTAGAAAGAACTTTTTTAGTGTCAGAGTGGTTGACAAATGGAATGCATTAGGCAGTGATGTGGTGGAGGCTGACTCCATACACAGTTTCAAGTGTAGATATGATAGAGCCCAATAGGCTCAGGAAGCTGTACACCTGTTGATTGACGGTTGAGAGGCGGGACCAAAGAGCCAGAGCTCAACCCCCGCAAGCACAACTAGGTGAGTACACACACGTGCCCTCATGCGTCACACACACGTGCCCTCATGCGTCACACACACACGTGCCCTCATGCGTCACACACACACGTGCCCTCATGCGTCACACACGTGTCCTCATGCGTCACACACACGTGCCCTCATGCGTCACACACACACACGTGCCCTCATGCGTCACACACACACGTGCCCTCATGCGTCACACACACGTGTCCTCATGCGTCACACACACGTGCACTCATGCGTCACACACACACACGTGCCCTCATGCGTCACACACACGTGCACTCATGCGTCACACACACACACACGTGCCCTCATGCGTCACACACACACGTGCCCTCATGCGTCACACACACGTGCCCTAATGCGTCACACACACACGTGCCCTCATGCGTCACACACACACACGCGTGTCCTCATGCGTCACACACACACGTGCCCTCATGCGTCACACACACACGCATGTCCTCATGCGTCACACACACGCGTGTCCTCATGCGTCACACACACACGTGCCCTCATGCGTCACACACACGTGCACTCATGCGTCACACACACACACGTGCCCTCATGCGTCACACACACACGTGCCCTCATGCGTCACACAAACACACGTGCCCTCATGCGTCACACAAACACACGTGCCCTCATGCGTCACACAAACACGTGCCCTCATGCGTCACACACACACACGTGCCCTCATGCGTCACACACACACACGTGCCCTCATGCGTCACACACACACACGTGCCCTCATGCGTCACACACACGTGCCCTCATGCGTCACACACACACACGTGCCCTCATGCGTCACACACACGTGCCCTCATGCGTCACACACACCCACGTGCCCTCATGCGTCACACACACACAGTGTCCTCATGCGTCACACACACACACACACACACACACACACACACACACACACACACACACACACAGACACACACACACGTGCCCTCGTGCGTCACACACACACGTGCCCTCGTGCGTCACACACACACACACGTGCCCTCATGCGTCACAAACACACACGTGCCCTTATGCGTCACACGTGTACGAAATGGGAGTGCCACGGGGGGGGGGGTTGTGGAGCAGTGACGTCACTGTAGGGGGTAGTGGGGGGTGCCACGGGGGGTGTGGAGCAGTGACGTCACTAGGGGGTAGTGGGGGGGCACCTAGTCAGCCGCTACAACTTTCACCTCGCGAAAGTAAGTCTCGCCTTGTAGACCACCTGAGGCCAGGTGGTGTTGTCAGCGGTCAACACCACCTGAGGCCAGGTGACTGTTGTCAGCTGTCAACACCACCTGAGGCCAGGTGGTGTTGTCAGCGGTCAACACCACCTGAGGCCAGGTGACTGTTGTCAGCTGTCAACACCACCTGAGGCCAGGTGACTGTTGTCAGCTGTCAACACCACCTGAGGCCAGGTGACTGTTGTCAGCTGTCAACACCACCTGAGGCCAGGTGACTGTTGTCAGCTGTCAGCACCACCTGAGGCCAGGTGACTGTTGTCAGCGGTCAACACCACCTGAGGCCAGGTGACTGTTGTCAGCGGTCAACACCACCTGAGGCCAGGTGACTGTTGTCAGCTGTCAACACCACCTGAGGCCAGGTGACTGTTGTCAGCGGTCAACACCACCTGAGGCCAGGTGACTGTTGTCAGCGGTCAACACCACCTGAGGCCAGGTGACTGTTGTCAGCGGTCAACACCACCTGAGGCCAGGTGACTGTTGTCAGCGGTCAACACCACCTGAGGCCAGGTGACTGTTGTCAGCGGTCAACACCACCTGAGGCCAGGTGACTGTTGTCAGCGGTCAACACCACCTGAGGCCAGGTGACTGTTGTCAGCGGTCAACACCACCTGAGGCCAGGTGACTGTTGTCAGCGGTCAACACCACCTGAGGCCAGGTGACTGTTGTCAGCGGTCAACACCACCTGAGGCCAGGTGACTGTTGTCAGCGGTCAACACCACCTGAGGCCAGGTGACTGTTGTCAGCTGTCAACACCACCTGAGGCCAGGTGACTGTTGTCAGCGGTCAACACCTGAGGCCAGGTGACTGTTGTCAGCGGTCAACACCTGAGGCCAGGTGACTGTTGTCAGCGGTCAACACCACCTGAGGCCAGGTGACTGTTGTCAGCGGTCAACACCACCTGAGGCCAGGTGACTGTTGTCAGCTGTCAACACCACCTGAGGCCAGGTGACTGTTGTCAGCGGTCAACACCTGAGGCCAGGTGACTGTTGTCAGCGGTCAACACCTGAGGCCAGGTGACTGTTGTCAGCGGTCAACACCACCTGAGGCCAGGTGACTGTTGTCAGCTGTCAACACCACCTGAGGCCAGGTGACTGTTGTCAGCGGTCAACACCACCTGAGGCCAGGTGACTGTTGTCAGCTGTCAACACCACCTGAGGCCAGGTGACTGTTGTCAGCGGTCAACACCACCTGAGGCCAGGTGACGGTTGTCAGCGGTCAACACCACCTGAGGCCAGGTGACTGTTGTCAGCGGTCAACACCACCTGAGTCCAGGTGATTGTTGTCAGCTGTCAACACCACCTGAGGCCAGGTGACTGTTGCCTGGCCTCAGGCAACAGTCTGAGGGTAGGTTGTGTAGTGTTCTCCCAGGTTATTGTGTCTTACAGTCTGCATGGAGATAAAGTCGTTGACTGCACCACTAACGATAAGCTGTAGAGTGTTAAGCCTACCTGTTAACTCTCCCTGCTGACGAGCGAGGCTACACCTGCCCTCCAACCATTAACATAATTATATCAAAAGTATATTTCTTACACAGTCACTTTCGCAAAATGTGGATAGCCGCAAGTGTTGAGAGCTGGTTCTCCGCCTCCGACACCTGCCTACAGGTGTGTGTGTGTGTGTGTGTGTGTGCGCACGCAACACTACAGGCAAGTACATGACAGCCAGTTACTGCCTCCCTTTACAACCCGCAAGCAATTAATGTAAGTAGTGGGCAGCGTGGTAACACAGTTGAGTCATTAGTGAGTGACCTTGGTGTAGTGGTGTTGACGGGACGAGGCAACACACCACTGACCAACACCAGGGACACTTTACTCCTCTACATCGTCCACGACTAAAGTATACTCTGAGTGTACATACACGGGCACGCGGGCTACACTTGGGTGTACACATGGCACTCTACATCTCGCTGTAGAGGTGTGTATGGTGGTCAAAGGTTGTGGTGGAGATGTGTGGTTAGCTTGAGCAAGTCTTGGTACTCTTCTCTCCGTCTCAAAGGTCACACAAGTTTACCTTTCAATGTAAATGGCACAATCCTCGCAGCTGACATTTAAGATTGTATGTAATTGTCATTTACAGTTGTCCTTAATAGTCATGACAGATTACAATTACCTTAAACTGTTTTATGAATTTACGTTGTTCGAATGATTATTGGCGGCTGAGATTGGGAATTTGGTCATTTATTATGCAACCCATCCCCATCACGTGGGTGGTAGTGGACTCCATACCCATCCTGTGAGTGATAGTGGACCCCATATCCATCCCGTGGCCAGTTATAGACCCCATACCCATTCTGTGGGTGGAAGTGGACCCCATACCCATCCTGTGGGCGGTAGTGGACCCCATACCCATCCTGTGGGCGGTAGTGGACCCCATACCCATCCTGTGGGCGGTAGTGGACCCCATACCCATCCTGTGGGCGGTAGTGGACCCCATACCCATCCTGTGGGCGGTAGTGGACCCCATACCCATCCTGTGGGCGGTAGTGGACCCCATACCCATCCTGTGGGCGGTAGTGGACCCCATACCCATCCTGTGGGCGGTAGTGGACCCCATACCCATCCTGTGGGCAGTTATGGACTTCGTACCCATGTTATGGAGGAGTGGGGGGTAGAGGTGAAGAGAGACACATTGTGGGGTGAGGAGCTGTGAACCCGCCATGGGGTTGAGAGATGGAAGGAATGGTGATGTGAGAGGTTGTGTAGTGCGGCCCAGGAGGACAGGAGGACTGTCCTGGCGCCTGCCTGCCTCTGGCTAGATCATCATGTGTTGTGGCGCCACCACCTCTCTGCCCCTCTATCCTACACCCTCAGAATTGGGGTCACTGTGCTTGCACCTACACCTAGTAGTGGTCAAGGGGGACTAACTAGCACCTACACCCAGTAGTGGTCAAGGGGGACTAACTAGCACCTACACCCAGTAGTGGTCAAGGGGGACTAACTAGCACCTACACCCAGTAGTGGTCAAGGGGGACTAACTAGCACCTACACCCAGTAGTGGTCAAGGGGGACTAACTAGCACCTACACCCAGTAGCGGTCAAGGGGAACTTGTAACACCTCTATAAAATATATACTAAACTAATAATGTAACTCACCTAGAATATAATATTTACTAATAATGATGGAACACTACTACTTATCCTGAGTAACACTTCCTATCAGTTGCACTTGGTAACACTGTTATTGAACACGGAAATATGAGGTGACATATGATGGTTACACCGGAACTAAAAGGTACACTGCCAACAAGGAAATGCTACACAGGATTAAATACGCTGCCACCATCTGCCTTTGACCATTGAGACTATATCAAGCAACGAGGCAAGAAACATTGCTTGACTTGGAGAGTACTTTCTATGACTGTCATTAATTATGGGACGGTTGTCAGCCACTATATCCAAAAGGCTAAGAGGATTCAACAATTGACACAGACGGGAAATTTAACATGAGTTTATTGAGAACAAAATTATGCTAATCACCACTATAAATCCTAATCTAACACTGGCCAAGAGTTAAGAAATATAGACATGGAACAAAACCCTCAGAGATCACACTGTACCTTAAGACCTCTCTCTCTCCCTCCCTGGCTGTGCGATGTTCTCACAGACCCACTCCTGACTCTGGTGTCCGGCACTCTGTCTCTAAGTCTCTACAGGACCAATATATACACCCCAAAATGGGAGAGGGGGAGATTTGCTGTTGCTACCTACACCAAAAATGTAAGAGGTCGGCCACACGTGCACAAGCACCTACACCCAGTAGTGGTCAAGAGGGACTAACTAGCACCTACACCCAGTAGTGGTCAAGGGGGACTAACTAGCACCTACACCCAGTAGTGGTCAAGGGGACTAACTAGCACCTACACCCAGTAGTGGTCAAGGGGGACTAACTAGCACCTACACCTAGTAGTGGTCAAGGGGACTAACTAGCACCTACACCCAGTAGTGGTCAAGGGGGACTAACTAGCACCTACACCCAGTAGTGGTCAAGAGGGACTAACTAGCACCTACACCCAGTAGTGGTCAAGGGGGACTAACTAGCACCTACACCCAGTAGTGGTCAAGAGGGACTAACTAGCACCTACACCCAGTAGTGGTCAAGGGGACTAACTAGCACCTACACCCAGTAGTGGTCAAGGGGGACTAACTAGCACCTACACCCAGTAGTGGTCAAGGGGGACTAACTAGCACCTACACCCAGTAGTGGTCAAGAGGGGGACTACCCTACACTGGTGGTGTATGACCTACTCTACTGTATGCCCCTGGTGCTCCTGTCTACCCTACACTGGTGCTGTATGCCCCCAGCTACTTGCTGGAGTAGCTGGGGCAGCCTAACACACAATATATATGAATAGTTTACCTTGATAGTTACTGCTTGTGTTGGAGCAGGCCGTCCTCTCCTGTACTAATGGAGAGTACCTATCCATGTACTAATTGCCCCAACCCATCTATCCTAACCCAGCACCTACCAGTGGCCAACCGGACATCCCGTCAATTATGCGAGTCGCTTTAAACCATAGTAGATCATTCTTTGACGTTGGGGAGTTTTACGTCCAGTACGACGTGTTATGGAAGAGTGATGTGATAATGGTGACTTGAAGGAGCCGTTGTGGTTGGTGGTGGAGCTTGGTCACGGTGACTGTTGTTGGTGACGCTGAGCACCGCCACCACCACCACCACCACTCACACTCCGTCACCACCACCACCACCACCACTCACACTCCGTCACCACCACTCACACTCCGTCACCACCACCACCACCACCACCACACACTCCGTCACCACCACCACCACTCACACTCCGTCACCACCACCACCATCGCCGCTCACACTCCGTCACCTGCTTGTTAATACTGGAATGTGACTGTACTCCCTGACCCCTCCCGCCCCACCACCCTGGTTCACCGGGCCCAGCCCCAGACTGTGCCCAAGTGTTGAGGCAATATATGATAACTGAGCACAAGTAGGAATACTTGGCATCTGCCAGCAATATTGGTGCAACTGATGAAGGGGACCAATGTGGGTATGGGAGTGGAAGGTGTGTGAGGACACGGGGGTGTAGTGGGCCTGGTGTAGGGCCTGGTGTAGCCAGTACTGTGTGAAGGTACAGGGGTGTAGTGAGCCTGGTGTAGGGCCTAGTGTAGCCAGTACTGTGTGAAGGTACAGGGGTGTAGAGGGCCTGGTGTAGGGCCTGCTACAGTAGCCAGTACTGTGTGAAGGTACAGGGGTGTAGTGGGCCTGGTGTAGGGCCTAGTGTAGCCAGTACTGTGTGAAGGTACAGGGGTGTAGTGGGCCTGGTGTAGGGCCTGCTACAGTAGCCAGTACTGTGTGAAGGTACAGGGGTGTAGTGGGCCTGGTGTAGGGCCTAGTGTAGCCAGTACTGTGTGAAGGTACAGGGGTGTAGTGGGCCTGGTGTAGGGCCTGCTACAGTAGCCAGTACTGTGTGAAGGTACACCAAGCCTCGCTCCACACGCCAGAATTAGTTCAAGTCAGCGGTAGTCGCCTTGGTCACTTTCCCTTTTGCTGTGGAGTCTCTGGTCATAATGGCAGACGCTCGACCTACATAGACGTGATCACTCGGCTCAAATTGTTAGACAACAAGTTTCTTCCCAAGTTCCTGTCAAGTTTTCACTGATATTTACATGGTAGTAAGAATGAGCCGAGGTTAATGCCTCCTCACTTACCTTTCTGAATGATGTTCTAACTTTTGCCAGTGTAGAGTACGCTGCTGTCGTTATCCTATTTATATGTGCCTCAGGAGATAGATTAGGTGTTACGTCCACCCCCAGGTCTCTTTCGCGCGTCGTCACAGGTAGGCAGTTCCCCTTCATTGTGTACTGTCCCTTTGGTCTCCTATCTCCTAGTCCCATTTCCATAACTTTACATTTGCTCGTGTTGAACTCCAGTAGCCATTTCTCTGACCATCTCTGCAACCTGTTAAGGTCCTCTTGGAGGATCCTACAATCATCATCTGTCACAAAATTCTCGGGAATTGACAAGGTAGACAAGGATGGATTATTTAACAAGGGGCACACGAACAAGGGGACACAGGTGGAAGCTGAGTACCCAAATGAGCCACAGAGATATTAGAAAGAATTTTTCCCAGTGTCAGAGTAGTTAGTAAATGGAATGCATTAGGCAGTGATGTGGTGGAGGCTGACTCCATACACAGTTTCAAATGTAGATATGACAGAGCCCAGTAGGCTCAGGAATCTGTAAATCAGTTGATTGACGGTAAGAGGCAGGACCAAAGAGTCATAGCTCAACCCCCGCAAGCACAATTAGGCGAGTACAATTAGGTGAGTACAACTCTACTCATCAACTTTGCGTCATTCGCGAACATCGACATGTAGGACTCTACTCCTGTAAACATGTTAACGTATATTAGAAATAGAATTGGTCCCAGCACCGATCCTTGTGGTACTCCACTTGTTACTGTTCGCCAGTCCGACTTCTCGCCCCTTACCGTAACTCTCTGGCTCCTTCCTGTTAGGTAGTTCCTTATCCATGCTAGGACCTTTCCCCCCCACCCCCTGCCTGCCTCTCAACTTTGAACAGCAGTGTCATGTGCGGTACTGTATCAAAGGCCTTTTGGCTGTCTAGAAATATGCAATCTGTCCAACCTTCTCTGTCCTGCCTTATCCTCGTTATTTTATCATAGAATTCCAAAAGTTTTGTTAGGCATGATTTCCCTGTCCAGAACCCCATCAAGCAGGTAACCCATGTTGATGTTTGCTTACAAACCTAATGTTCTCCAGGTGTGCAACATATCTTAGCAAATATTTTGCAGGGGATGCTTGTCAGTAATACGGGTCTGTTGTCAAGTGCCTCCTCCCTATCACCTTTCTTGAAGATTGGTACCACATTTGCCTTCTTCCAGCAACTGGGCAATTCTCCCGACATAAGTGACTCATTAAAGATCATTGCCAGAGGCACGCTGAGGGCCTGCGCTGCCTCTTTTAGTATCCACGGTGATACTTTGTCTGGTCCAACCGCTTTAGTTGCATCAAGTATTGTCAACTGTTTCATTACCTCCTCTGCTGTCACCTCTATATCTGATAGTCTTCCGTACAGTGTGGGTAAGTCTAGTCTCTAAGTCTAAGTCTCTAAGTCTAGGGTAATCTCTTCTAACAATGGGAGCTGCTCAGGCTCGGTTGTGAACACTCCATGGAAACTGACATTCAGTGCCTCGCAGATTTCCTTGTCGCTTTCTGCATATGCCTCCCTCTCTGTGTGTGTGTGTGTGTGTGTGTGTGTGTGTGTGTGTGTGTGTGTGTGTGTGTGTGTGTGTGTGTGTGTGTGTGTGTGAGAGAGAGAGTATGACCCAGTTGTGGGAGGCTGGGAGCGGCCTCCTCTTATCTCCACACACGTGGCCTCGATATTACCTGTGAGCCTTCCACTGCCACACCCCAGGCGCCACACCCTAGGCGCCACACCCCAGGCGCCACACCCTAGGCGCCACACCCCAGGCGCCACACCCTAGGCGCCACACCCCAGGCGCCACACCCCAGGCGCCACACCCCAGGCGCCACACCCCAGGCGCCACACCCCAGGCGCCACACCCCAGGCGCCACACCCCAGGCGCCACACCCCAGACGCCACACCTCAGGAGCCACACCCCAGACGCCACACCCCAGGCGCCACACCCCAGGCGCCACACCCCAGGCGCCACACCCCAGGAGCCACACCCCAGACGCCACACCCCAGGCGCCACACCCCAGGCGCCACACCCCAGGAGCCACACCTCAGGAGCCACACCCCAGACGCCACACCCCAGGCGCCACACCCCAGGCGCCACACCCCAGGCGCCACACCCCAGACGCCACACCCCAGACGCCACACCCCAGGCGCCACACCCCAGGAGCCACACCTCAGGAGCCACACCCCAGACGCCACACCCCAGGAGCCACACCCCAGACGCCACACCCCAGACGCCACACCACAGGCGCCACACCCCAGGCGCCACACCACAGGCGCCACACCCCAGGCGCCACACCCCAGGCGCCACACCCCAGGCGCCACACCACAGGCGCCACACCCCAGGCGCCACACCACAGGCGCCACACCCCAGGAGCCACACCTCAGGAGCCACACCCCAGACGCCACACCCCAGGCGCCACACCCCAGGCGCCACACCCCAGACGCCACACCCCAGGCGCCACACCCCAGGCGCCACACCACAGGCGCCACACCCCAGGAGCCACACCCCAGGCGCCACACCACAGGCGCCACACCCCAGGCGCCACACCCCAGGCGCCACACCACAGGCGCCACACCCCAGGAGCCACACCTCAGGAGCCACACCCCAGGCGCCACACCCCAGGCGCCACACCACAGGCGCCACACCACAGGCGCCACACCCCAGGCGCCACACCCCAGGCGCCACACCCCAGGCGCCACACCACAGGCGCCACACCCCACGAGCCACACCACAGGCGCCACACCCCAGGCGCCACACCCCAGGCGCCACACCCCAGGCGCCACACCACAGACGCCACACCCCAGACGCCACACCCCAGACGCCACACCCCAGACGCCACACCCCAGACGCCACACCCCAGACGCCACACCCCAGGCGCCACACCCCAGACGCCACACCACAGGCGCCACACCCCAGGCGCCACACCCCAGGCGCCACACCCCAGACGCCACACCCCAGACGCCACACCCCAGGCGCCACACCCCAGACGCCACACCCCGGGAGCCACACCACGGGAGCCACACCCCAGGAGCCAGACAGTAAGGTGTGGAGTGCCTGAGCAACACACAAGCACACACCTGCCTCATAAGGACTACCTGACCTCCACCATAGACAATTAAGCGAACTAACAAGTACTGTGAAGAATTACGAAACACAAATGGTGGTGCACTGTTAAAGTCCAGGATGAAACTGTTCTTTATAGATGGCTACCATGAGCCAGGGTTATTGTCAGGTGTGTACTGCCTCAGTACACACCTGGTGTCAGGTGTGGCACCTGGACCACACCTCGTACCACCTGTTGAGATAGTAGTTGTGCACCATAGTACTAACACCTGACTTACTAAGCAATAAGATAGTACACTTTTATACTATTCACGTTATCTGAAATAAATGAAGCTAACAAGCTTAAATATTCCTAGGCCTAATATAGCACACATGTACTATATTAGGCCTCAGATATCGTGTATTAGGCCTAGGGAGGTTAAAGTAGGCTAGTTTAGTCTGCATCAATAAAATTTTTTTTTCGGTCTGTCCAAATGCAATATGTCCGATTTCTACTGTTTAATTGTGTTGAAGGTACTTGTACTACTGTGTCCTGGTCACTGTAGGTACTGCCATCACAGTAAGAGGGGCTGCACGGTCTCAGGCAACGTTGGAGTGCACAACTGGTCACGTCACAGTCACGGTGAAGACGAGTGTGTGTGAGAGTGTGTGTGTGTGTGTGTGTGTGTGTGTGTGTGTGTGTGTGTGTGTGTGTGTGTGTACTCACCTAATTGTACTCACCTAATTGTGCTTGCGGGGGTTGAGCTCTGGCTCTTTGGTCCCGCCTCTCAACCGTCAATCAACTGGTGTACAGATTCCTGAGCCTATTGGGCTCTATCATATCTACATTTGAAACTGTGAATGGAGTCAGCCTCCACCACATCACTTCCTAATGCATTCCATTTGCTAACTACTCTGACACTGAAAAAGTTCTTTCTAACGTCTCTGTGGCTCATTTGGGTACTCAGCTTCCACCTGTGTCCCCTTGTTCGCGTCCCACCAGTGTTGAAAAGTTCGTCCTTGTTTACCCGGTCGATTCCCCTGAGGATTTTGTAGGTTGTGATCATGTCTCCCCTTACTCTTCTGTCTTCCAGTGTCGTGAGGTGCATTTCCCGCAGCCTTTCCTCATAACTCATGCCTCTTAGTTCTGGGACTAGTCTAGTAGCATACCTTTGGACTTTTTCCAGCTTCGTCTTGTGCTTGACAAGGTACGGGCTCCATGCTGGGGCCGCATACTCCAGGATTGGTCTTACATATGTGGTGTACAAGATTCTGAATGATTCCTTACACAGGTTCCTGAACGCCGTTCTGATGTTAGCCAGCCTCGCATATGCCGCAGACGTTATTCTCTTTATGTGGGCTTCAGGAGACAGGTTTGGTGTGATATCAACTCCTAGATCTTTCTCTCTGTCTGTTTCATTAAGTACTTCATCTCCTATTCTGTATCCTGTGCCTGGCCTCCTGTTTCCACTGCCTAGTTTCATTACTTTGCATTTACTCGGGTTGAACTTCAACAGCCATTTGTTGGACCATTCACTCAGTCTATCCAGGTCATCTTGTAGCCTCCTACTATCATCCTCTGTTTCAATCCTCCTCATAATTTTTGCATCGTCGGCAAACATTGAGAGGAACGAATCTATACCCTCTGGGAGATCATTTACATATACCAGAAACAGTATAGGTCCGAGGACTGACCCCTGCGGGACTCCACTTGTGACGTCTCGCCAATCTGAGACTTCACCCCTCACACAGACTCGTTGTCTCCTGTTGCTTAGGTATTCCTCTATCCACCGGAGTACCTTCCCTCTCACTCCAGCCTGCATCTCCAACTTTCGCACTAGCCTCTTGTGTGGCACTGTATCAAAGGCTTTCTGACAATCCAAAAATATGCAGTCTGCCCACCCTTCTCTTTCTTGCCTTATTTTTGTTGCCTGGTCGTAGAATTCAAGTAACCCTGTGAGGCAGGACCTGCCATCCCTGAACCCATGTTGATGCTGTGTTACAAAGTTCCTTCGCTCCAGATGCTCCACTAGTTTTTTTCGCACAATCTTCTCCATCAGCTTGCATGGTATGCAGGTTAGGGACACTGGCCTGTAGTTCAGTGCCTCCTGTCTATCCCCTTTCTTGTATATCGGGACTACGTTAGCTGCTTTCCAAATATCTGGCAGTTCCCCTGTTGCCAGTGATTTGTTATACACTATGGAGAGTGGTAGGCTCAGTTCTCAGTGGTAGGCTGTGTGTGTGTGTGTGTGTGTGTGTACTCACCTATATGTACTCACCTATATGTGCTTGCAGGATCGAGCATTGACTCTTGGATCCCGCCTTTCTAGCTATCGGCTGTTTACAGCAATGACTCCTGTCCCATTTCCCTATCATACCTAGTTTTAAAAGTATGAATAGTATTTGCTTCCACAACCTGTTCCCCAAGTGCATTCCATTTTTCTACTACTCTCACGTGTGTGTACTCACCTAATTGTACTCACCTAATTGTGCTTGCGGGGGTTGAGCTCTGGCTCTTTGGTCCCGCCTCTCAACCGTCAATCAACTGGTGTACAGATTCCTGAGCCTATTGGGCTCTATCATATCTACATTTGAAACTGTGAATGGAGTCAGCCTCCACCACATCACTTCCTAATGCATTCCATTTGCTAACTACTCTGACACTGAAAAAGTTCTTTCTAACGTCTCTGTGGCTCATTTGGGTACTCAGCTTCCACCTGTGTCCCCTTGTTCGCGTCCCACCAGTGTTGAAAAGTTCGTCCTTGTTTACCCGGTCGATTCCCCTGAGGATTTTGTAGGTTGTGATCATGTCTCCCCTTACTCTTCTGTCTTCCAGTGTCGTGAGGTGCATTTCCCGCAGCCTTTCCTCATAACTCATGCCTCTTAGTTCTGGGACTAGTCTAGTAGCATACCTTTGGACTTTTTCCAGCTTCGTCTTGTGCTTGACAAGGTACGGGCTCCATGCTGGGGCCGCATACTCCTAGGATTGGTCTTACATATGTGGTGTACAAGATTCTGAATGATTCCTTACACAGGTTCCTGAACGCCGTTCTGATGTTAGCCAGCCTCGCATATGCCGCAGACGTTATTCTCTTTATGTGGGCTTCAGGAGACAGGTTTGGTGTGATATCAACTCCTAGATCTTTCTCTCTGTCTGTTTCATTAAGTACTTCATCTCCTATTCTGTATCCTGTGCCTGGCCTCCTGTTTCCACTGCCTAGTTTCATTACTTTGCATTTACTCGGGTTGAACTTCAACAGCCATTTGTTGGACCATTCACTCAGTCTATCCAGGTCATCTTGTAGCCTCCTACTATCATCCTCTGTTTCAATCCTCCTCATAATTTTTGCATCGTCGGCAAACATTGAGAGGAACGAATCTATACCCTCTGGGAGATCATTTACATATACCAGAAACAGTATAGGTCCGAGGACTGACCCCTGCGGGACTCCACTTGTGACGTCTCGCCAATCTGAGACTTCACCCCTCACACAGACTCGTTGTCTCCTGTTGCTTAGGTATTCCTCTATCCACCGGAGTACCTTCCCTCTCACTCCAGCCTGCATCTCCAACTTTCGCACTAGCCTCTTGTGTGGCACTGTATCAAAGGCTTTCTGACAATCCAAAAATATGCAGTCTGCCCACCCTTCTCTTTCTTGCCTTATTTTTGTTGCCTGGTCGTAGAATTCAAGTAACCCTGTGAGGCAGGACCTGCCATCCCTGAACCCATGTTGATGCTGTGTTACAAAGTTCCTTCGCTCCAGATGCTCCACTAGTTTTTTTCGCACAATCTTCTCCATCAGCTTGCATGGTATGCAGGTTAGGGACACTGGCCTGTAGTTCAGTGCCTCCTGTCTATCCCCTTTCTTGTATATCGGGACTACGTTAGCTGCTTTCCAAATATCTGGCAGTTCCCCTGTTGCCAGTGATTTGTTATACACTATGGAGAGTGGTAGGCTCAGTTCTCTTGCTCCTTCCTTTAGAACCCAAGGGGAGATTCCATCTGGGCCTATAGCCTTCGTCACGTCCAACTCTAGTAAACACTTCCTTACTTCCCCACTGGTAATCTCAAACTCTTCCAGTGGTTCCTGGTTAGCTATTCCCTCACTTACCTCTGGAATTTCTCCTTGTTCTAAGGTGAAGACCTCCTGGAATTTCTTATTCAATTCCTCACACACTTCCTTGTCATTTGTAGTGAATCCTTCCGCCCCTATCCTTAATCTCATAACCTGTTCCTTTACTGTTGTTTTTCTCCTAATGTGGCTATGCAACAATTTAGGCTGAGTCTTTGCCTTGCTTGCGATGTCATTTTCGTATTGTCTTTCTGCCTCTCTTCTCATCCTGACATATTCATTCCTGGCATTCTGGTATCTTTCTCTGCTCTCCAGTGTTCTGTTATTCCTATAGTTTCTCCATGCCCTTTTACTTTGCTGCTTAGCTAGCCTACATCTTTGATTAAACCATGGGTTTCTCATCTTCATTTCTCTGTTTTCCTTTTGGACTGGGACAAACTTGTTTGCTGCGTCCTTGCACTTCTGCGTGATGTAATCCATCATATCTTGGGCCGTCTTTCCCCTGAGCTCTGTTTCCCATGCTATATCTGTTAGGAATTTTCTTATCCCCTCATAGTTTCCCATAGTTGTGTGTGTGTGTGTGTGTGTGTGTGTGTGTGCCGACGGTGACTGGGGGCAACAGTACACACACAGTTACTTGCTCGCGTCACCAAGACCTTGTCTGCTCACTCCTTAACATAATCTTATCACTCTAAAGTTCAAGACATTTCTTATCGTCCTTTAAATGTAAGCAAATTCCTTTACGTGTGTTCCAAGTGTTGTGTTGTTCCTGGTGTGTTGTTCCACGTGTTGTGTTGTTCCACGTGTTGTGTTGTTCCACGTGTTGTGTTGTTCCACGTGTTGTGTTATGTTGTTCCACGTGTTGTGTTGTTCCACGTGTTGTGTTGTTCCACGTGTTGCGTTGTTCCACGTGTTGTGTTGTTCCTGGTGTTGTTCCACGTGTTGTGTTGTTCCTGGTGTGTTGTTCCACGTGTTGTGTTGTGTTGTTCCACGTGTTGTGTTGTTCCACGTGTTGTGTTGTTCCAGGTGTTGTGTTGTTCCACGTGTTGTGTTGTTCCAGGTGTTGTGTTGTTCCAGGTGTTGTGTTGTTCCACGTGTTGTGTTCCACGTGTTGTGTTGTTCCACGTGTTGTGTTCCACGTGTTGTGTTCCACGTGTTGTGTTGTTCCACGTGTTGTGTTGTTCCACGTGTTGTGTTGTTCCAGGTGTGTTCCAGGTGTGTTGTTCCACGTGTTGTGTTGTTCCACGTGTTGTGTTGTTCCAGGTGTGTTCCAGGTGTGTTGTTCCACGTGTTGTGTTGTTCCACGTGTTGTGTTGTTCCTGGTGTGTTGTTCCACGTGTTGTGTTGTGTTGTTCCACGTGTTGTGTTGTTCCACGTGTTGTGTTGTTCCACGTGTTGTGTTGTGTTGTTCCACGTGTTGTGTTCCAGGTGTTGTGTTCCACGTGTTGTGTTGTTCTACGTGTTGTGTTCCACGTGTTGTTCCACGTGTTGTGTTGTTCCACGTGTTGTGTTGTTCCACGTGTTGTGTTCCACGTGTTGTGTTGTTCCTGGTGTGTTGTTCCAGGTGTTGTGTTGTTCCTGGTGTGTTGTTCCACGTGTTATGTTGTGTTCCACGTGTTGTGTTGTTCCACGTGTTGTGTTGTTCCATGTGTTGTGTTGTTCCAGGTGTTGTGTTGTTCCTGGTGTGTTGTTCCACGTGTTGTGTTGTGTTGTTCCTGGTGTGTTGTTCCACGTGTTGTGTTGTGTTGTTCCACGTGTTGTGTTGTTCCACGTGTTGTGTTGTTCCAGGTGTTGTGTTGTTCCACGTGTTGTGTTGTTCCAGGTGTGTTGTTCCAGGTGTGTTGTTCCAGGTGTTGTGTTGTTCCACGTGTTGTGTTGTTCCACGTGTTGTGTTGTTCCACGTGTTGTGTTGTTCCACGTGTTGTGTTGTTCCACGTGTTGTGTTGTTCCAAGTGTTGTGTTGTTCCACGTGTTGTGTTCCACGTGTTGTGTTCCAGGTGTTGTGTTGTTCCACGTGTTGGTTGTCCCAGAACAAAGGGGCACAGGTTGGAGACCAAACAAGGCAGAATAAGGGAGCAGTGCGGGAACAAGCGGACTGTTGTGGGCGTGAGAGCCTGCGGGACGCTGGAAGCAACAGTCTGTTGGGTCAAGTTATCACAAGTGAGGCCGGGCTTGGGGAGCAGAAGAGCTGCTACAGTATACCTTCACCAGGTATACTCCAGGTATACCCCAGGTACACACCAGGAATACTCAGGTATACTCCAGGTATACTCCAGGTATACTCCAGGTACACTCCAGGTATACTCTAGGTATACTCCAGGTACACTCCAGGTATACTCCAGGTACACTCCAGGTATACTCCAGGTACACTCCAGGTACACTCCAGGTATACCCCAGGTACACTCCAGGTGTACTCCAGGTATACTCCAGGTACACTCCAGGTACACTCCAGGTATACTCCAGGTACACTCCAGGTACACTCCAGGTACACTCCAGGTACACCCCAGGTATATCCCAGGTACACTCCAGGTATACTCCAGGTATACTCCAGGTACACTTCAGGTATAGAGGTGGCGGCGTCGGAGCTCGTGAGGCGCGCGCGCGGCCACGCACTCACTGTATTCATTCAGCTCTTTCTCTTACACTTAATATTAAAGGGCAACTGTGACTCACTTGTTGCTACTCGTGTTGAAAGGTAGAGTGGTGAGTGTGTGGTGAGTGTGTGGTGAGTGTGTGGTGTGGTGAGTGTGTGGTGAGTGTGTGGTGTGTGGTGTGGTGAGGGTGGTGTGGTGAGTGTGTGGTGTGGTGGGTGTGTGGTGAGTGTGTGGTGAGTGTGTGGTGAGTGTGTGGTGAGTGTGTGGTGTGGTGGGTGTGTGGTGAGTGTGTGGTGAGTGTGTGGTGAGTGTGTGGTGAGTGTGTGGTGTGGTGGGTGTGTGGTGAGTGTGTGGTGAGTGTGTGTGGTGAGTGTGTGGTGTGGTGAGTGTGTGGTGAGTGTGTGGTGAGTGTGTGGTGAGTGTGTGGTGAGTGTGTGGTGAGTGTGTGGTGAGTGTGTGGTGTGTGGTGTGGTGAGGGTGGTGTGGTGAGGGTGGTGTGGTGAGGGTGGTGTGGTGAGAGTGTGGTGAGAGTGTGGTGGGTGTGTGGTGAGTGTGTGTGGTGTGTGTGTGGTGTGGTGGGTGTTGAGTAAGTGGGTAGACTCTTGGGGCACCCCAAGGCAAGGGTTGGACGGGTCCTGCAGACCCCAGTGTTGTCCTGCTCCAGTGGTGGCAGTGGTGGTGGTGGTGGTGGTGGTGGTGGTGGTGGCAGTGGTGGTGGTGGTGGTGGTGGCAGTGGTGGTGGTGGTGGTAGTGGTGGTGGTGGTAGGCGGCCACAGCAAGAGTTACAACATATCACAGGTGCGGTGTCTACCCTCAGCCCCCGGGCGGCTCCCTTCACCTTCTGGAATGGTTGTAGTGGTGGTTAATGGTAGTGGGTCAGGGTGTGGGCAGGGATGGCCAGGAGTGTGGGCCAGGGTGTGGGTGTGGGTGCGGGCAGGTGTGGGCAGGGATAACCAGGAGTGTGGGCAAGGGTGTGGGCAAGGGTGTGGGCAGGGGCGGGCGAGGGCTGGAAGAGTGTTGCTAAGCGGATAAAGTTGATAGTTTTTCTGAACGCATGACAAATGTTGTATTGAGTCAATAATAGTGTGGATGGTGATCCACGGCTCCTTCCTCCTGGCTGGAATGTGGGTGAGGTGGTGACGCAACAGGTGGGTCGAGGGTGGGGCGGGACGGGTGGTGGGGTGGGTCGAGGGTTGGTGGGGTGGGTCGAGGGTGGGGAAGTAGGTCAGGTGAGGGTGGAGGCGGAGTGCTGGCGGGCCCTGCAGGTTAAAGGTAGATGTTGGGAGGTGACCTGCTTGTGGAGCCAGCGTGGCCTGAGGTAGGACCACCACAGGACCACTAGGACCACCACAGGGCCACCACAGGGCCACCAGGACCACCACAGGACCACTAGGACCACCACAGGGCCACCAGGACCACCACAGGGCCACCAGGACCACCACAGGGCCACCAGGACCACCACAGGCCTCGTCACGGTGGTATGGTCCCCGTGGCATTAAAGGGAACCCTTGCTACCTACAACCCGGCCTCTTAAAATAACGTCACCTTCCGCCCGTATGCGCTACGGCCAAAAATGGACGTAATATGAAATGAAATCTGCTCACGAAAGTGACGTACTGTCCCGAGATTTGTTTAGAGTCCTCCGGCTTACTCGGTTAGGTTAGGAGAGGAAACTTTCAATTAACGTTTTTCATGACGTTTTGAATCCTTAGGAGACCTTCCTGCCCTCCTAACCTGCCAGACGACCCTTAACTTGCTGCCTTGTAAAACAAAAGTTATTTTCAATTAATTTTCATTTTCAAATTAAGTCCATTTTTGGCCGTAGCGCATACGGGCGGAAGGTGACGTTATTGGTACGAGGACGGGGGCGCTGTGACCCCCAGTGGCAGAGGTGGCCACGGTGACCACACCACACCTGACCCCACACATCACGCTCTATAACACCACTACACACACCTGACCCCACACCACACGCTCTGTGATAACTACGATATTCTGCTGTGCTGGACACCTGGAGAGAAAGGTGCAGGGATGTTGAGTGTCGCTGGGGTGGGTGTGAGTGTTGACGTGAGGGGTGGAGGCCTACACTGGGGGAGGCCTACACTGGGGGAGGCCTAGGACGGAACTTTTTTTTTTTGGGGGGGGGGGGGGGAGTAAAGAGGAAGGAGAGGCATAGGTGAAGGGAAGTATAGAAGTGGGAAATACAGTGAGAGGTATGAAAGCAGGCGGGCTGTCCGCCTTGCTGACACCATGTGTGGGTGTTGGCAGCTAAGCTAAGCTGGCTCCCTCTTGTCAGGGAGCTGTGAGTGTGTGAGAGGTTCTTCACATGTGTTTCACCATATATGGATGTCCATAGATGAATACTGTGTAGCATTCATATATACACACTCCGATGCTTCCACACATGTTGTTCTGTTTAAGGCTCTTCATTATTTGTAGAGTTGTTCATACACACATTATTATTTCTCGAGTTGTTCATATATACACATATATGAACTGTTCATATATACACATATATATCACATCTGGGGATTATATACTGTGGGGCGGGGTTTTCATCCAGAGAATCGAGGCTCTTGGGCCACCAGCTGTGGGAGCGGGGCGTCTCATCTTGGAGTAATCTTTCAAACATTGGGTCCTCTAACATTTCGATGGTGTTCCACACCCTGATGGCTTGGTGCTGCAGTCTGATGTTTAGTGGCTGTGTGTTCAGGAGTTCATGGAGCTCCTGGATTGTCTGATCATATGGTGGACGGTGTTTTGCTGCTCTCCTTAGCGCCTTATTTTGTACTGCTTGCAGTTTCTGCATGTTAGTTTTCTTTATGGTGTGTAGTGGTACTGGGGGATACTCTAGATGCGGCCGAACTAGAGCCTTATATAGGTGGATCTGAATGTTAGTACTGAGGCTTCGGAATCTTCTCAGTTTTCCTAATGATGCTTTGTTTAGTCGGTCCCTTACATGAATTTGTATCCCTGTTCTATTTATCATGAGTCCCAGTATTCTGCCTACCTCCGCATATTGGATCGGGCGGTTGTCAAGGATGATGGGGTCCGGGTTTCTTTTCGCAATGTGTATTATCTGAAACTTTTGTTTGTTGGTGCTAATTTTCCATTGCTTCTCAAAGTTGTTTATGAGTTCAATTGCTGCCTTGGTCTTGTTGGCTAGTAGCGGCTTTGAGGAGCTTGTGGCGACCTTGTCCCCAGGGAAGGTTCGTGACGAGCCAAGACTTACCCCGCCATTGTTTACTGGTGGGTGGGTGGCACCAAGGCCGCCCTGGTGCCACCCACCAGGCCGCCCTGGTGCCACCCACCAGGCCGCCCTGGTGCCACCCACCAGGCCGCCCTGGTGCCACCCACCAGGCCGCCCTGGTGCCACCCACCAGGCCGCGGGGACCATAACCTCCCGGAATCAACACAATACACAGTTCTCCAGCGCGCTGGTATACACAGTTGAGCCAACATGGAGAGGTTCTTGAGATGATATGCTCGTCCAGTCTTGTGTTGCTCTAGTACCTTAACAACACGGCCTACTTGAGACCCCCCGCGCCTACCTGGCTGCTCTTGAAGGGTAATATCCCCCACCTGTCCTCTCCCATAACATATCACAGGTTGACCCAACAACCCACCACGTCAATGATTGATAAAGATAGCAGCGGCTCCCAACTTTGACCATGTCCCGTTTTCTGTTCGTAGGTCCTCGGTTCGGGCACTTAATTTACTACATCATTTTAGTGACGCTGTCAAGTTAGGTGTTGGAGAAGCTTCCTCGTGACACTAGGTGTGTATGGCCCCAGCCGTCCACCACGGGGGATATAACCACACACTCTCACTGGCTGACAGTGATTGTTGTTGTATATCATTATTTAATCATAAAGACAGTGACACGCGACTGTCCAGTATCACTGTCACTGTCAGTGGAGACCTTGGCACCTCAGAGATCTGCTGAGCATCACGGGTGAGCAACATGTGTGGTGGTGGTGTAGTGAGAGTGTGGTGAGGGAAGGTGTTCCAGGGCAGGTGTGGTGGTGGTAGTGGGTGGTGGTGGTGGTGGTGGGGTGTGTGCAGGCCCCACTAGTGGTGGTCACGGTCTGGTGCTCCTGGGCCCCAGTGGCCCAGTCCTCCCCCACCAACACTCTCCACTACTGGTTCCTTGTCTAGGGTCGTACTCTACACGACCGTCCTGTCCACCACTCTCCTCTGCGTCTCCGGCTCCCACCCGACACCTCCCGAGGGCGGGCTAGCATGGTTGACTAACACCCCCAGTAACACCCCAGTAACACCCACAGTAACACCCCCAGTAACACCCCCAGTAACACCCCCAGTAACACCCCAGTAACTGGGGCAACACAACCACCCTAGTTACTGGACAGGTGAGGCTGATACAGGCTTGACTTTTCTTGCTGGTGAGTTGAATTGAGAGTTGGGAGAAGTGGTTGTTGGGAGGCGGCAGCACTGAGCCTTGTGGGTGCTGCCTGACGCTGGATGTCTTGCCTCACCACAGGTAACCTCTCAAGTTATTGTGTCGTGACGACCTTACTGTGCTGGCAGGTGTTACGAGGAGGCAGGCTGAGGGAGTGTGTGTGCGAGGGGACTCTACACACCTGCAGTCCTCTACACCGCCACACCTGGCTCCACACACAGACAGTTCCCGCCTGCTCCACACCTGGCTCCACACACACAGGAGGCAGTTCCCGCCTGCTCCACACCTGGCTCCACACACACAGGAGGCAGTTCCCGCCTGCTCCACACCTGGCTCCACACACACAGGAGGCAGTTCCCGCCTGCTCCACACCTGGCTCCACACACACAGGAGGCAGTTCCCGCCTGCTCCACACCTGGCTCCACACACACAGGAGGCAGTTCCCGCCTGCTCCACACCTGGCTCCACACACACAGAAGGCAGTTCCCGCCTGCTCCACACCTGGCTCCAAACACACAGGAGGCAGTTCCCGCCTGCTCCACACCTGGCTCCACACACACAGGAGGCAGTTCCCGCCTGCTCCACACCTGGCTCCACACACACAGAAGGCAGTTCCCGCCTGCTCCACACCTGGCTCCAAACACACAGGAGGCAGTTCCCGCCTGCTCCACACCTGGCTCCCCACACACACAGGAGGCAGTTCCCGCCTGCTCCACACCTGGCTCCACACACACACAGGAGGCAGTTCCCGCCTGCTCCACACCTGGCTCCACACACACACAGGAGGCAGTTCCCGCCTGCTCCACACCTGGCTCCACACACACAGGAGGCAGTTCCCGCCTGCTCCACACCTGGCTCCACACACACAGAAGGCAGTTCCCGCCTGCTCCACACCTGGCTCCAAACACACAGGAGGCAGTTCCCGCCTGCTCCACACCTGGCTCCCCACACACACAGAAGGCAGTTCCCGCCTGCTCCACACCTGGCTCCACACACAGGAGGCAGTTCCCGCCTGCTCCACACCTGGCTCCAAACACACAGGAGGCAGTTCCCGCCTGCTCCACACCTGGCTCCCCACACACACAGGAGGCAGTTCCCGCCTGCTCCACACCTGGCTCCACACACACAGGAGGCAATTCCCGCCTGCTCCACACCTGGCTCCACACACAGGAGGCAATTCCCGCCTGCTCCACACCTGGCTCCACACACAGGAGGCAGTTCCCGCCTGCTCCACACACCATTATTGTTGCTTCCGGTGAAACTCTGGCCTTCCCGTCCACCACAGTACCTTCCCCTTGATTATGTTCTCCTGCTGGTAATGGCGTCGTAGTGTGGCGTCGTGGTGTGGCGTCGTGGTGGTGTGTGGCGTCGTGGTGGTGTGTGGCGTCGTGGTGGTGTGTGGCGTCGTGGTGGTGTGACGTCGTGGTGGTGTGACGTCGTGGTGGTGTGACGTCGTGGTGGTGTGACGTCGTGGTGGTGTGGCGTCGTGGTGGTGTGTGGCGTCGTGGTGGTGTGTGGCGTCGTGGTGGTGTGGCGTCGTGGTGGTGTGGCGTCGTGGTGGTGTGGCGTCGTGGTGTGGCGTCGTGGTGGTGTGACGTCGTGGTGGTGTGGCGTCGTGGTGGTGTGTGGCGTCGTGGTGGTGTGTGGCGTCGTGGTGATGTGTGGCGTCGTGGTGGTGTGTGGCGTCGTGGTGGTGTGTGGCGTCGTGGTGGTGTGACGTCGTGGTGGTGTGACGTCGTGGTGTGACGTCGTGGTGGTGTGTGGCGTTGTGGTGGTGTGACGTCGTGGTGGTGTGACGTCGTGGTGGTGTGACGTCGTGGTGGTGTGTGGCGTCGTGGTGGTGTGACGTCGTGGTGGTGTGACGTCGTGGTGGTGTGTGGCGTCGTGGTGGTGTGACGTCGTGGTGGTGTGACGTCGTGGTGGTGTGTGGCGTTGTGGTGGTGTGACGTCGTGGTGGTGTGACGTCGTGGTGGTGTGACGTCGTGGTGGTGTGTGGCGTCGTGGTGGTGTGTGACGTCGTGGTGGTGTGACGTCGTGGTGGTGTGTGGCGTCGTGGTGGGGTGTGGCGTCGTGGTGGTGTGACGTCGTGGTGGTGTGACGTCGTGGTGGTGTGACGTCGTGGTGGTGTGACGTCGTGGTGGTGTGACGTCGTGGTGGTGTGGCGTCGTGGTGGTGTGGCGTCGTGGTGGTGTGTGGCGTGGTGGTGGTGTGTGGCGTGGTGGTGGTGTGGCGTGGTGGTGTGTGGCGTCGTGGTGGTGTGGCGTCGTGGTGGTGTGGCGTCGTGGTGGTGTGTGGCGTCGTGGTGGTGTGTGGCGTCGTGGTGGTGTGTGGCGTCGTGGTGGTGTGGCGTCGTGGTGGTGTGTGGCGTCGTGGTGGTGTGGCGTCGTGGTGGCGTGGCGTCGTGGTGTGTGGCGTCGTGGTGGCGTGGCGTCGTGGTGGTGTGTGGCGTCGTGGTGGTGTGGCGTGGTGGTGGTGTGGCGTCGTGGTGTGGCGTCGTGGTGGCGTGGCGTCGTGGTGGTGTGGCGTGGTGGTGGTGTGACGTCGTGGTGGTGTGGCGTGGTGGTGGTGTGGCGTCGTGGTGTGGCGTCGTGGTGGTGTGGCGTCGTGGTGGTGTGGCGTCGTGGTGTAGTGTGGCGTGGTGGTGGCGTGGCGTCGTGGTGTGGCGTCGTGGTGTGGCGTCGTGGTGTGGCGTCGTGGTGGTGTGGCGTCGTGGTGTGGCGTCGTGGTGTAGTGTGGCGTGGTGGTGGCGTGGCGTCGTGGTGGTGTGGCGTCGTGGTGTAGTGTGGCGTCGTGGTGGCGTGGCGTGGTGGTGGCGTGGCGTCGTGGTGGTGTGGCGTCGTGGTGGCGTGGCGTCGTGGTGGTGTGGCGTCGTGGTGGTGTGGCGTCGTGGTGGCGTGGCGTCGTGGTGGTGTGGCGTCGTGGTGTGTGGCGTGGTGGTGGTGTGGCGTGGTGGTGGTGTGTGGCGTGGTGGTGGTGTGGCGTCGTGGTGGCGTGGCGTCGTGGTGGTGTGTGGCGTGGTGGTGGTGTGGCGTCGTGGTGGTGTGACGTCGTGGTGGTGTGGCGTCGTGGTGGTGTGGCGTCGTGGTGTGGCGTGGTGGTGGTGTGGCGTCGTGGTGGTGTGGCGTCGTGGTGTGGCGTCGTGGTGGTGTGGCGTCGTGGTGTAGTGTGGCGTGGTGGTGGCGTGGCGTCGTGGTGGTGTGGCGTCGTGGTGGTGTGGCGTCGTGGTGGTGTGGCGTCGTGGTGTGGCGTCGTGGTGGTGTGGCGTCGTGGTGTGGCGTCGTGGTGTAGTGTGGCGTGGTGGTGGCGTGGCGTCGTGGTGGTGTGGCGTCGTGGTGGCGTGGAGTCGTGGTGGTGTGGCGTCGTGATGGTGTGGCGTCGTGGTGGCGTGGCGTCGTGGTGGTGTGGCGTCGTGGTGGCGTGGCGTCGTGGTGGTGTGTGGCGTCGTGGTGGTGTGTGGCGTCGTGGTGGTGTGGCGTCGTGGTGGTGGTGTGGCGTGGTGGTGGTGTGGCGTGGTGGTGGTGTGGCGTCGTGGTGGTGTGGCGTCGTGGTGTGGCGTCGTGGTGGCGTGGCGTCGTGGTGGTGTGTGGCGTGGTGGTGGTGTGGCGTCGTGGTGTGTGGCGTCGTGGTGGTGTGGCGTCGTGGTGTGGCGTCGTGGTGTGCAGCATAGTGTGGCGTCGTGGTGTGCAGCATAGTGTGGCGTCGTGGTGTGGCGTCGTGGTGTGCAGCATAGTGTGGCGTCGTGGTGTGGCGTCGTGGTGTGCAGCATAGTGTGGCGTCGTGGTGTGGCGTCGTGGTGTGCAGCATAGTGTGGCGTCGTGGTGTGGCGTCGTGGTGTGCAGCATAGTGTGGCGTCGTGGTGGCGTGGCGTCGTGGTGTGCAGCATAGTGTGGCGTCGTGGTGTGCAGCATAGTGTGGCGTCGTGGTGGCGTGGCGTCGTGGTGGTGTGTGGCGTGGTGGTGGTGTGGCGTCGTGGTGTGTGGCGTCGTGGTGGTGTGGCGTCGTGGTGTGGCGTCGTGGTGTGCAGCATAGTGTGGCGTCGTGGTGTGCAGCATAGTGTGGCGTCGTGGTGTGGCGTCGTGGTGTGCAGCATAGTGTGGCGTCGTGGTGTGGCGTCGTGGTGTGCAGCATAGTGTGGCGTCGTGGTGGCGTGGCGTCGTGGTGTGCAGCATAGTGTGGCGTCGTGGTGTGCAGCATAGTGTGGCGTCGTGGTGTGCAGCATAGTGTGGCGTCGTGGTGTGGCGTCGTGGTGTGCAGCATAGTGTGGCGTCGTGGTGTGGCGTCGTGGTGTGCAGCATAGTGTGGCGTCGTGGTGTGGCGTCGTGGTGTGCAGCATAGTGTGGCGTCGTGGTGTGCAGCATAGTGTGGCGTCGTGGTGTGGCGTCGTGGTGTGCAGCATAGTGTGGCGTCGTGGTGTGCAGCATAGTGTGGCGTCGTGGTGTGGCGTCGTGGTGTGCAGCATAGTGTGGCGTCGTGGTGTGGCGTCGTGGTGTGCAGCATAGTGTGTACACTTACCTTGACATATTTGTCATTTTTGTGTTGGTGTAAATGGCACTTGACGTTTGAAGGACGTCCAATGTATTCCCAGATTCAAATTTCTTCTTTTGAGGCTATTTGTGTGTTTCCTGAGATGCGAGTCATTACTTTCTTTTGGCGACCAACCCACGCGTCACGAGGTGATGGAGGTGACGACGGTCCTGTCCGTCCTTGACGGTCACCAAGTCCTGAGGACGTTCCTGTCCGTCCTTGACGGTCACCAAGTCCTGAGGACGGTCCTGTCCGTCCTTGACGGTCACCAAGTCCTGAGGACGGTCCTGTCCGTCCTTGACGGTCACCAAGTCCTGAGGACGTTCCTGTCCGTCCTTGACGGTCACCAAGTCCTGAGGACGGTCCTGTCCGTCCTTGACGGTCACCAAGTCCTGAGGACGTTCCTGTCCGTCCTTGACGGTCACCAAGTCCTGAGGACGTTCCTGTCCGTCCTTGACGGTCACCAAGTCCTGAGGACGTTCCTGTCCGTTGTGAGACGTTAGGAGGACGGGCTGGGTAGTTACAGTGGTCCTCTGGTCCAGTCTTCTTGCACATCCGTTTCCGTCAGACATTTTTCTTACTCTGCAGAACTTCAATGTTGTTCATTATAATATATTTATAGGTATGAGGCGTGAGTTAAAGTATGAGTTAAGGTGAGTAAAGGTGTACCAAATAGGTTTGACTTGTGAGAGTTTGGTCCACCAGGCTGTTGCTTGGAGCGGCCCGCAGGCCCACAGCCCGGTTGGTCCGGCACTCCTTAGAGGAAACAATCTAGTTTCCCCTTGAAGATGTCCACGTTTGTTCCGGCAATATTTCTTATGCTCGCTGGGAGGACGTTGAACAACCGCGGACCTCTGAAGTTTATACAGTGTTCTCTGATTGTGCCTATGGCACCTCTGCTCTTCACTGGACCTCTGATGTTTATACAGTGTTCTCTGATTGTGCCTATGGCACCTCTGCTCTTCACTGGACCTCTGATGTTTATACAGTGTTCTCTGATTGTGCCTATGGCACCTCTGCTCTTCACTGGACCTCTGATGTTTATACAGTGTTCTCTGATTGTGCCTATGGCACCTCTGCTCTTCACTGGACCTCTGATGTTTATACAGTGTTCTCTGATTGTGCCTATGGCACCTCTGCTCTTCACTGGACCTCTGATGTTTATACAGTGTTCTCTGATTGTGCCTATGGCACCTCTGCTCTTCACTGGACCTCTGATGTTTATACAGTGTTCTCTGATTGTGCCTATGGCACCTCTGCTCTTCACTGGACCTCTGATGTTTATACAGTGTTCTCTGATTGTGCCTATGGCACCTCTGCTCTTCACTGGACCTCTGATGTTTATACAGTGTTCTCTGATTGTGCCTATGGCACCTCTGCTCTTCACTGGACCTCTGATGTTTATACAGTGCTCTCTGATTGTGCCTATGGCACCTCTGCTCTTCACTGGACCTCTGATGTTTATACAGTGTTCTCTGATTGTGATTATGGCACCTCTGCTCTTCACTGGACCTCTGATGTTTATACAGTGTTCTCTAATTGTGCCTATGGCACCTCTGCTCTTCACTGGTTCTATTATGTATTAAATTCTAACACAGTGGTGCAGGGATATAGTGATGAGCCAAAAAATAGCCAGAAAAAATGATCGGATGGATTACGAGAACCTTCAAATCCAGGGATCCCATCACAATGGTTGTACTCTTCAAGTCACTTGTATTGTCCCGTCTTGAGTACTGCTCAGTACTCACTTCCCCCTTCAGAGCAGGAGAGATTGCTGAAATAGAGGGAATACAGAAAACATATACGGCACGCATAGACGAGATAAAACACCTAAATTATTGGGATCGTCTCAAAGCTCTCCAAATGTACTCACTAGAAAGGAAACGAGAGAGATATCAAATAATATACACCTGGAAGATACTGGAGGGCCAAGTCCCTAATCTACACAGTATAATAACAACGTACTGGAGTGAACAATATGGAAGAAAATGCAAGATTGAACCAGTGAAGAGCAGAAGTGCCATAGGCACAATCAGAGAACACTGTATAAACATCAGAGGTCCAGTGAAGAGCAGAGGTGCCATAGGCACAACCAGAGAACACTGTATAAACAACAGAGGTCCAGTGAAGAGCAGAGGTGCCATAGGCACAACCAGAGAACACAGTATAAACATCAGAGGTCCGCGGTTGTTCAACACCCTCCCAGCGAGCATAAGAAATATTGCCGGAACAACCGTGGACATCTTCAAGAGGAAACTAGATTTATTCCTCCAAGGAGTGCCGGACCAACCGGGCTGTGGTGGGTATGTGGGCCTGCGGGCCGCTCCAAGCAACAGCCGGGGGCATGGGCAGTAGAACAACTCCCAGAACCCCATCAACCAGGTATGTGCCTGGGGAGGGGGCAGGTGTGTGCCTGGGGAGGGGGCAGGCGTGTGCGTGGGGAGGGGGCAGGTGTGTGCCTGGGGAGGGGGCAGGTGTGTGCCTGGGGAGGGGGCAGGCGTGTGCGTGGGGAGGGGGCAGGTGTGTGCGTGGGGAGGGGGCAGGCGTGTGCCTGGGGAGGGGGCAGGCGTGTGCCTGGGGAGGGGGCAGGTGTGTGCCTGGGGAGGGGGCAGGCGTGTGCCTGGGGAGGGGGCAGGTGTGTGCCTGGGGAGGGGGCAGGTGTGTGCCTGGGGAGGGGGCAGGCGTGTGCCTGGGGAGGGGGCAGGTGTGTGCCTGGGGAGGGGGCAGGTGTGTGCCTGGGGAGGGGGCAGGTGTGTGCCTGGGGAGGGGGCAGGTGTGTGCCTGGGGAGGGGGCAGGTGTGTGCCTGGGGAGGGGGCAGGTGTGTGCCTGGGGAGGGGGCAGGTGTGTGCCTGGGGAGGGGGCAGGTGTGTGCCTGGGGAGGGGGCAGGTGTGTGCCTGGGGAGGGGGCAGGTGTGTGCCTGGGGAGGGGGCAGGTATGGCACACTTAGTCGTCTCAGCTGTGATGTTTGTCAACACCCTCCTGCCCCCCAGCCATAGTGGGGGGGGGGGGGCGCCGTCACAACATGGGGTCACCGGGAACAAAACGCAGTTCTTAACTGTTGACTTGTCACTGTGACACCTGAGGTGGTGGTGGTGGGGGTACTGTGACACCTGAGGTGGTGGTGGTGGGGGTACTGTGACACCTGAGGTGGTGGTGGTGGGGGTACTGTGACACCTGAGGTGGTGGTGGTGGGGGTACTGTGACACCTGAGGTGGTGGTGGTGAGGGTACTGTGACACCTGAGGTGGTGGTGGTGGGGGTACTGTGACACCTGAGGTGGTGGTGGTGGGGGTACTGTGACACCTGAGGTGGTGGTGGTGGGGGTACTGTGACACCTGAGGTGGTGGTGGTGGTGGTACTGTGACAGCTGAGGTGGTGGTGGTGGTGGTACTGTGACACCTGAGGTGGTGGTGGTGGGGGTACTGTGACACCTGAGGTGGTGGTGGTGGGGGTACTGTGACACCTGAGGTGGTGGTGGTGGGGGTACTGTGACACCTGAGGTGGTGGTGGTGGGGGTACTGTGACACCTGAGGTGGTGGTGGTGGGGGTACTGTGACACCTGAGGTGGTGGTGGTGGGGGTACTGTGACACCTGAGGTGGTGGGGGGGATACTGTGACACCTGAGGTGGTGGTGGTGGGGGATACTATGACACCTGAGGTGGTGGGGGGATGACACCACATCCTCCCATACAATAACCTCCCATACTCCCCCTTCCTTATTTTCCTTGTGTGCGTGCGTGCGAGAGCGCGCGTCCCCGTCCACACCGGCACAAGGCCAGAGTTACCGTAGTCACGTTATTCAACCATCACACACATTATATTATATATATATATATATATATATATATATATATATATATATATATATATATATATATATATATATATATGTCGTACCTAGTAGCCAGAACGCACTTCTCGGCCTACTATGCAAGGCCCGATTTGCCTAATGAGCCAAGTTTTCCTGAATTAATATATTTTCTCTAATTTTTTTCTTATGAAATGATAAAGCTACCCATTTCATTATGTATTAGGTCAATTTTATTTTATTGGAGTTAAAATTAACGTAGATATATGACCGAACGTAACCAACCCTACCTAACCTGACCTAACCTATTTTTATAGGTCAGGTTAGGTTAGGTAGCCGAAAAAGTTAGGTTAGGTTAGGTTAGGTAGGTTAGGTAGTCGAAAAACAATTAATTCATGAAAACTTGGCTTATTAGGCAAATTGGGCCTTGCATAGTAGGCTGAGGAGTGCGTTCTGGCTATTAGGTACGACATATATATATATATATATATATATATATATATATATAAAGCACAGTAATAGAGCTTTGCTTGTCAGCTTTTGCAGACGACGCAAAATTACTGATAAGAATTGGGACAGATGAAGACTGTGAACTACTCCAGGAAGACTTGAAAAAAGTAGAGAGGTTGTGAGGGAGGTGGCTAGTGGAGTTGAGTAGCAGCAAGTGCAAGGTGACGAGAGTGGGGAGAGGGGGGACAGAGCACCACCAACACAGTACACAGTGATAGGGGAAGCACCCCACTGAACCCAAGAAGGTACCAGGGGGCACAATATGGGTGTGGTGTCACCAGGTGCAGGTGACACCTGTCCCCAAGTGACTCTCACAAAGGTAACTCCGACATACAACCTTATCAGTGGCAGATTATGGGTGGGGGGGAGGGGGGAATTATCTGCACATATTGTCTCTTACCAAGTGTTTAGTATTATAGTTCAGCTGATTACTCAAACTGTGCCTACCTTTGTGCGGCACGGGACTCCTATTGGCCACCATATACCCTCTTGTTGTTGTTGTTGTTGTGGAGTTGCAGAGAAGCAGTTACCCTTGGAGGTGACTCCCCCCTCCCCCCCCCCCTCGCCTGGGGCATTGTAGCATACACCTGTTGAGTCTGTCCCCTCCCCCCCTCCCACCCGGCGCCGGAGGGGACACCCCCCTCCTCCCCCCCCCCCCCGGCGGGGACAGCGCCCCCCCCCTCCTCTCTGAACAATAAAGCAGACATTGTAACAACCAGGAAAATTCGGGGGCGGATGAGGGTAGTGTTGAGAGGCAGAACCACCACCACACCCCCGGTGGCGCCGTGTACACCACCACCACCACACCCCCGGTGGTGCCGTGTACACCACCACCACCACACCCCCGGTGGTGCCGTGTACACCACCACCACCACACCCCCGGTGGTGCCGTGTACACCACCACCACCACACCCCCGGTGGTGCCGTGTACACCACCACCACCACACCCCCGGTGGTGCCGTGTACACCACCACCACCACACCCCCGGTGGTGCCGTGTACACCACCACCACCACACCCCCGGTGGTGCCGTGTACACCACCACCACCACACCCCCGGTGGCGCCGTGTACACCACCACCATCACACCCCCGGTGGTGCCGTGTACACCACCACCACCACACCCCCGGTGGTGCCGTGTACACCACCACCACCACACCCCCGGTGGCGCCGTGTACACCACCACCACCACACCCCCGGTGGTGCCGTGTACACCACCACCACCACACCACCGGTGGTGCCGTGTACACCACCACCACCACACCCCCGGTGGTGCCGTGTACACCACCACCACCACACCCCCGGTGGTGCCGTGTACACCACCACCACCACACCCCCGGTGGTGCCGTGTACACCACCACCACCACACCACCGGTGGTGCCGTGTACACCACCACCACCACACCCCCGGTGGTGCCGTGTACACCACCACCACCACACCACCGGTGGTGCCGTGTACACCACCACCACCACACCACCGGTGGTGCCGTGTACACCACCACACCACCGGTGGTGCCGTGTACACCACCACACCACCGGTGGTGCCGTGTACACCACCACCACCACACCCCCGGTGGTGCCGTGTACACCACCACACCCCCGGTGGTGCCGTGTACACCACCACCACCACACCACCGGTGGTGCCGTGTACACCACCACCACCACACCACCGGTGGTGCCGTGTACACCACCACCACCACACCACCGGTGGTGCCGTGTACACCACCACCACCACACCACCGGTGGTGCCGTGTACACCACCACCACCACACCCACGGTGGTGCCGTGTACACCACCACCACCACACCACCGGTGGTGCCGTGTACACCACCACCACCACACCCCCGGTGGTGCCGTGTACACCACCACACCCCCGGTGGTGCCGTGTACACCACCACCACCACACCACCGGTGGTGCCGTGTACACCACCACCACCACACCCACGGTGGTGCCGTGTACACCACCACCACCACACCACCGGTGGTGCCGTGTACACCACCACCACCACACCACCGGTGGTGCCGTGTACACCACCACCACCACACCCACGGTGGTGCCGTGTACACCACCACCACCACACCACCGGTGGTGCCGTGTACACCACCACCACACCCACGGTGGTGCCGTGTACACCACCACCACCACACCCCCGGTGGTGCCGTGTACACCACCACCACCACACCCCCGGTGGTGCCGTGTACACCACCACCACCACACCCACGGTGGTGCCGTGTACACCACCACACCCACGGTGACTGGTGAGACAGGTGTGTGACACGTGTGGTACAACAGCGGGTATAGTGACTGTTGATGCAGTTCACCTTCACTCGTCAACACTTGTGCCTCTACCTTACTAGGTGTGTAGCAGCGACATTGCATATGATCACTATTACATAACATGTATACTAGTTATGATCAGTATTACATAACATGTATACTAGTTATGATCAGTATTACATAACATGTATACTAGTTATGTTCGTATGGTTGTGAGGTGGGTGTACTCACCTAATTCTGCTTGCGGGGGTTGAGCTCTGGCTCTTTGGTCCCGCCTCTCAACTGTCAGTCAACAGGTGTACAGGTTCCTGAGCCTATTGGGCTCTATCATATCTACACTTGAAACTGTGTATGGAGTCAGCCTCCACCACATCACTGCCTAATGCATTCCATTTGTCAACCACTCTGACACTAAAAAAGTTCTTTCCAAACGTCCCTGTGGCTCATGTGGGTACTCAGTTTCCACCTGTGTCCCCTTGTTCGCGTCCCACCAGTGTTAAATAATCCATCTTTGTCTAGCCCTGTCATTTCCCCTGAGAATTTTGTATGTGGTGATCATGTCTCCCCTAGCTCTTCTGTCTTCCAGCGACGTGAGGTGCAGTTCCCTCAGCCATTCCTCGTAGCGTGGGCGTGGTGTGCGACACCACACCCACGCCACCCTCTCGGTGTGGCGTGGGTGTGGTGTCCCTGGCAACGGGTGGGGGGGGGGGACGCCGTAACCATGGCAGCGGCCTGGCACCTGGCACCTGGCACTCGTCCTACTGCGCCTCCTGCACCCACCACACGTAAACACTGCTGCTGGTGACGTCTGGTGACGGATAGTGACGGATAGTGACGTCTGGTGACGTCTAGTGACGGCTGGTGACGTCTGGTGACGGCTGGTGACGGCTGGTGACTCCTAGTGACGTCTAGTGACGACTAGTGACGGCTAGTGACTCCTAGTGACGTCTAGTGACGACTAGTGACGGCTGGTGACGGCTAGTGACTCCTAGTGACGGCTAGTGACTCCTAGTGACGTCTAGTGACGTCTAGTGACGTCTAGTGACGGCTGGTGACGGCTCTCAGCTAAGGCCCCGCAACTTGTTCTCTTATAGAAGGTTCAGCTGGTGATTATAGGCGTGTAGTTGAGGTAGTTATAGGAGGCGGTGGTGTCCAGGACGCTGGAGACAACCAGCCAGTATAAGCAGGTGTGGGGCGGCGTGCAGGTGTGGGGGGCGGCGTGCAGGTGTGGGGGGCGGCGTGCAGGTGGGGGAGGCGTGCAGGTGTGGGGGCGGCGTGCAGGTGTGGGGGAGGCGTGCAGGTGTGGGGGCGGCGTGCAGGTGTTGGGGGAGGCGTGCAGGTGTGGGGGGCGGCGTGCAGGTGTGGGGGGCGGCGTGCAGGTGTGGGGGGCGGCGTGCAGGTGGGGGAGGCGTGCAGGTGTGGGGGCGGCGTGCAGGTGTGGGGGAGGCGTGCAGGTGTGGGGGCGGCGTGCAGGTGAGGGGAGGCGTGCAGGTGTGGGGGGAGGCGTGCAGGTGTGGGGGGAGGCGTGCAGGTGTGGGGGGCGGCGTGCAGGTGTGGGGGGAGGCGTGCAGGTGTGGGGGGCGGCGTGCAGGTGTGGGGGGAGGCGTGCAGGTGTAGGGGGCGGCGTGCAGGTGGGGGGCGCGGCGTGCAGGTGTGGGGGGAGGCGTGCAGGTGTGGGGGAGGCGTGCAGGTGGGGGGAGGCGTGCAGGTGTGGGGGGCGGCGTGCAGGTGTGGGGGCAAGGCGTGCAGGTGTGGGGGTCGGCGTGCAGGTGTGGGGGCAAGGCGTGCAGGTGTGGGGGGCGGCGTGCAGGTGTGGGGGGAGGCGTGCAGGTGTGGGGGCGGCGTGCGGGTGTGGGGGCAACGTGCGGGTGTGGGGGGAGGCGTGCAGGTGTGGGGCGGCGTGCAGGTGTGGGGGCAAGGTGTGCAGGTGTGGGGGCAAGGTGTGCAGGTGTGGGGGCAAGGTGTGCAGGTGTGGGGGCAAGGCGTGCAGGTGTGGGGGCAAGGCGTGCAGGTGTGGGGGCAAGGCGTGCAGGTGTGGGGGGAGGCGTGCAGGTGTGGGGGCAAGGCGTGCAGGTGTGGGGGGAGGCGTGCAGGTGTGGGGGGAGGCGTGCAGGTGTGGGGGGAGGCGTGCAGGTGTGGGGGCGGCGTGCAGGTGTGGGGGGAGGCGTGCAGGTGTGGGGGGAGGCGTGCAGGTGTGGGGGGAGGCGTGCAGGTGTGGGGGAAGCGTGCGGGTGTGGGGGAAGCGTGCGGGTGTGGGGGGAGGCGTGCGGGTGTGGGGGGAGGCGTGCGGGTGTGGGGGAGGCGTGCGGGTGTGGGGCAGCGTGCGGGTGTGGGGCAGCGTGCGGGTGTGGGGCAGCGTGCGGGTGTGGGGCAGCGTGCGGGTGTGGGGCAGCGTGCGGGTGTGGGGGCGCGTGCGGGTGTGGGCCGGCGTGCAGGTGTGGGGGGCGGCGTGCAGGTGTGGGGGGCGGCGTGCAGGTGTGGGGGGCGGCGTGCAGGTGTGGGGGGCGGCGTGCAGGTGTGGGGGGCGGCGTGCAGGTGTGGCGCCACAACTGTCTCCCCTACACCTGTTGACCTAATAATTCCTACCTACCATTGCTCTCATAACACCAATAATGTCTTCCATTTCAGTGTAGAGCCCAAACGTTTCAGGTGTGCGTGAGGAGAGTGAGTGTAGCAGGTGTAGACGAGTGCCGCACACCCACCAAGTGTAGAGACACAAGTGTTAGTGTAAGTGTGGCCAAGTGTGGCTGGAGCAGCGGTGGCCAGGAAGAGTGTGGTGATGCCCGCTGGTGTGGCCCTCTAGGCCAGCCACACCACCACCACCACACCTGCCACACTCCCGCCACACCTGCCACCATGATTGTCATCAAGAAAGAGAAGCCGGTCATGTCCGTGTCGTCCATCATACATGGCTCCCAACAGCGGGGGTGGACACCAGGTGTGTACTCTACTGCCTCTACCTCCCCCCCCCCTTCCTCAAGTCCAACCACTTGGCCTGCACGGTAGAGCGTCATGCAGGTCGGCGTTCAATCCCCGACCGTCCACAAGTGGTTGGCCACTTCGTCCCATCCCAAACCCTTATCCTGATCCCTTCCCAGTGCTATATAGTCGTAATGGTTTGGCGTTTTCTCCTGCTAATTCCCTCCCCCCCCCCCCCTTCCTCAACCCCCCCCCCCCCGGCCCCCAACACCCTATTACCAAGAC
>NC_091160.1:41653193-41800693 GCF_040958095.1 Procambarus clarkii | reverse complement strand
CCACTGTCAAGTGTGGCGATGTTTCTGTCCGTCTGCGACCACTGTCAAGTGTGGCGATGTTTCTGTCCGTCCGCGACCACTGTCAAGTGTGGCGATGTTTCTGTCCGTCCGCGACCACTGTCAAGTGTGGCGATGTTTCTGTCCGTCCGCGACCACTGTCAAGTGTGGCGATGTTTCTGTCCGTCCGCGACCACTGTCAAGTGTGGCGATGTTTCTGTCCGTCCGCGACCACTGTCAAGTGTGGCGATGTTTCTGTCCGTCCGCGACCACTGTCAAGTGTGGCGATGTTTCTGTCCGTCCGCGACCACTGTCAAGTGTGGCGATGTTTCTGTCCGTCCGCGACCACTGTCAAGTGTGGCGATGTTTCTGTCCGTCCGCGACCACTGTCAAGTGTGGCGATGTTTCTGTCCGTCCGCGACCACTGTCAAGTGTGGCGATGTTTCTGTCCGTCCGCGACCACTGTCATCCAGCAGGACTTGATAATGACGGATGACGGAGCGAAACATCGTCACTTCCGCAGCAGCATTTCCATATATGGGTTGTGAGTTATGTTCAGCCAGGCTGTTGTGACCTCAAGTCTGCACACATGTGTGTGTGTGATAAGGACGTCTAGCGATTATATTCGCTTCGATATCGTGGTGAGGAAGCACAACTCCAGACACCCTCCAGGTGTGTGTATGTGCTCCAGGAGACATTGTACACAGGTTAATGATGCTTCTGCCCCAGCAGTTTAGTAGTGTGTACAACAGCTGTACTGGGTATACAGTGTACACACTGGGTGTACACACTGGGTGTACACACTGGGTGTACACACTGGGTGTACAGAGTGACCAGTCACCAGTCTTGCTGTGTACCTTGTGTATGGTTCCTAAATTTGGTTGGTAAACATGATTGTATTATATATGACATGAGCCGTGTGTACTAACATGGCAGTGTATTATTGTCTGCTTGTGTTGCTTCCTGTGTTGCATTACGGGAGGTGAAGAGTTGGATGAGCAGTGTTGAGGTGTTGGCGCCACACTGATGCTCGACACTCCAGGAGTGTTGCTCCTGTACCTCTTGAGTGACGGTACAACACCCACCACATGTGTTGTCACTCACATGGCCAGCAACACTCGCTAAATAACACATGTCTTGTTAAAGATGGCTGGCTGCTGCTGCTGCTGCAGGTGTGGCGGGAGTCAGGTGTGTGTGGGGGCGAGGGCGCCTGGTCTCCTCTACATGATAATAACCCAACACTGTTGTCCACAGGTGAGCTGTATGATGACTGGGGCGGCCGCGCCGGCACACCAGGTATGTCTCATACACCTCCACACACCTCTCCGTTTCATCACTAATTCTTCACTAAATAATACCAACACTTCTTTATCAATAGCTTCTAGAATACTAAAATGTTAAAAACTTGGCTCTTGTGTTGAAATGTTTTTTTTATGTAATTGTTATATATGAGTGGCTCCAGGTAGGACCAGTGTATGGGTCAGTGGCTCCAGGTAGGACCAGTGTATGGGTCAGTGGCTCCAGGTAGGACCAGTGTATGGGTCAGTATATTAACACTCCAGGTAGGACCAGTGTATGGGTCAGTATATTAACACTCCAGGTAGGACCAGTGTATGGGTCAGTATATTAACACTCCAGGTAGGACCAGTGTATGGGTCAGTATATTAACACTCCAGGTAGGACCAGTGTATGGGTCAGTGGCTCCAGGTGGGACCAGTGTATGGGTCAGTATATTAACACTCCAGGTAGGACCAGTGTATGGGTCAGTATATTAACACTCCAGGTAGGACCAGTGTATGGGTCAGTATATTAACACTCCAGGTAGGACCAGTGTATGGGTCAGTATATTACCACTCCAGGTGGGACCAGTGTATGGGTCAGTATATTAACACTCCAGGTAGGACCAGTGTATGGGTCAGTATATTAACACTCCAGGTAGGACCAGTGTATGGGTCAGTGGCTCCAGGTGGGACCAGTGTATGGGTCAGTATATTAACACTCCAGGTAGGACCAGTGTATGGGTCAGTATATTAACACTCCAGGTGGGACCAGTGTATGGGTCAGTATATTAACACTCCAGGTGGGACCAGTGTATGGGTCAGTATATTAACACTCCAGGTGGGACCAGTGTATGGGTCAGTATATTAACACTCCAGGTAGGACCAGTGTATGGGTCAGTATATTAACACTCCAGGTAGGACCAGTGTATGGGTCAGTATATTAACACTCCAGGTGGGACCAGTGTATGGGTCAGTATATTAACACTCCAGGTAGGACCAGTGTATGGGTCAGTGGCTCCAGGTGGGACCAGTGTATGGGTCAGTATATTAACACTCCAGGTGGGACCAGTGTATGGGTCAGTATATTAACACTCCAGGTAGGACCAGTGTATGGGTCAGTATATTAACACTCCAGGTGGGACCAGTGTATGGGTCAGTATATTAACACTCCAGGTGGGACCAGTGTATGGGTCAGTATATTAACACTCCAGGTAGGACCAGTGTATGGGTCAGTATATTAACACTCCAGGTGGGACCAGTGTATGGGTCAGTATATTAACACTCCAGGTAGGACCAGTGTATGGGTCAGTATATTAACACTCCCTGTATCGTTGTTGTTGTTGTTGTTATACAACATTGTCTTACGGCCACTTTGGCCCAGTAACCTGGTTCTTGCTGTTAATGGATCTGAAAATATCTTTGTATTTATCTAACCCGCCCAAGTTGGTGGTAAGTTTTCAACAACTGGCGCTGAGGCAGGTAGTGGTGCTGAGGATAAGAGGGGGGGGGGGTAATATACTATCACACCTTCACCTATATATAATTATATATATATATATATATTATATATATATATAAAGTGTTATTTACACATATTTACGAAATGTCGCTTTCACTCGGGACACAATACAGCGGCAGTGTTGTTCATCAATTCCGGTGAATCCACTTCCCAGATACACATCGTCCACACTTAACTCACCGGTGTTTGCCATTCACCTTCCTCAACATGGGCCAGTCCACATAACTCCCACACAGGGAATAGCTCAACTGACAGCTGAAGCTTACAAGGTCTGCTTGAAGCACGAGCCTGTGAGGAGGGGCAGAAAGAGGACCACTCTAGAAAGAGAACGCAGACGACTGTACAGGAGAAGGAAAAAAATATCGGAAATGCTTCGGCAGACACAACTATCACAAGCAAGGAAAACAAGCCTAAGCAGGGAGATTGAAGAAATAGAACAAACGTTGAAGCGATCATATGAGTCTGAGGAAATGGAATTGGAACAGAAAGCTATACAAGAGATAAGGAAAAATCCGAAATATTTTTTCACATACGCAAAATCAAAATCCAAAACCTCGACCAGTATAGGACCGTTAATTACAAATGAAGGTACGTACACAGACGACAACAAAGAGATTAGTGAAATTCTAAGAGGCCAGTATGAGGCTATGTTTAGCACTCCAATAAACAACATGAAAGTTGATGACCCAGACAGCTTCTTTATGAATGACATTCAAGCTGCAGATAATATAACGGATATTAACACGAACTCGGAAGACTTTGAAAGAGAAATTGACAATATGCCTATGCACTCAGCTCCTGGGCCTGACTCATGGAATTCAATATTCATAAAGAAATGTAAAGTACCAGTAGCGAGAGCACTCAGCGTAATATGGAGAAAGAGCCTGGATACAGGGGAGATACCAGCAGCACTTAAATCTGCAGATATAGCTCCGTTGCACAAGGAGGGGGGGGGAGTAAAGCCTTGGCAAAAAATTATAGGCCAGTTGCACTAACATCACACATAATAAAAGTGTTTGAAAGAGTGATTAGGAATCAAATTTCTAGTTTTATGGAAAATAATGAGTTGCACAACCCAGGACAACATGGATTTAGAGCGGGAAGATCCTGTCTGTCACAGTTACTCAACCACTATGACAAAATCACAGAAGCTCTAGAAGAAAAGCAAAATGCAGATGTTGTATACACAAACTTTGCGAAGGCGTTCGACAAATGTGACATGGGGTGATACCTCACAAAATGAGGTCAATGGGAATAACTGGAAAAGTAGGACGCTGGATACTCAATTTCCTGTCGAACAGAACACAAAGAGTAACAGTCAATCAAATAAAATCGAGTCCGAGCGCAGTTAAAAGCTCTGTACCTCAAGGTACAGTCCTTGCACCGCTGCTGTTCCTTATTCTCATATCAGATATAGACAAAAATACAAGTCACAGCTTCGTGTCATCCTTCGCAGATGACACAAAAATCAGCATGAAAATTACCTCTGCTGAAAACATTGAAAAATTACAAACAGATATCAACAAAGTTTTCGATTGGGCAGCAGAAAATAACATGATGTTTAACAGTGATAAATTCCAGGTACTCAGGTACGGCAAAAATGAGGATCTTAAACATAATACAGAGTACAAAACACAATCAAATCTGCCCATAGTAGGAAAGCAACATGTCAAGGATTTGGGAATAATGATGTCTGACGACCTAACGTTTAGGGAGCATAACCAAGCAAATATTGCGACAGCCAGAAAAATGATCGGATGGATTACGAGAACTTTCAAATCCAGGGATCCCATCACAATGGTTGTACTCTTCCAGTCACTTGTGTTGTCCCGTCTTGAGTACTGCTCAGTACTCACTTCCCCCTTCAGAGCAGGAGAGATTGCTGAAATAGAGGGAATACAGAGAACATATACGGCACGCATAGACCAGATAAAACACCTAAATTATTGGGATCGTCTCAAAGCTCTTCAAATGTACTCACTAGAAAGGCAAGCAAGCAAGCAGGCAAGCAGGCAGGCAAGCAAGCAGGCAGGCAGGCAGGCAGGCAGGCAGGCAGGCAAGCAAGCAAGCAGGCAAGCAGGCAGGCAAGCAAGCAGACAAGCAGGCAGGCAAGCAAGCAGGCAAGCAGGCAGGCAAGCAAGCAAGCAAGCAGGCAAGCAAGCAGGCAAGCAGGCAGGCAGGCAAGCAGGCACGCAGGCAGGCAAGCAGGCACGCAAGCAAGCAGGTAAGCAAGCAAGCAAGCAGGCAGGAAAGCAAGCAAGCAGACAGGCAGGCAAGCAAGCAGGCAGGCAAGCAGGCAAGCAGGCAGGCAAGCAAGCAAGCAGGCAGGCAGGCAAGCAGGCAGGCACGCAAGCAGGCAAGCAGGTAAGCAAGCAAGCAGGCAAGCAAGCAAGCAAGCAAGCAAGCAAGCAAGCAGGCAAGCAAGCAGGCAGGAAAGCAAGCAAGCAGACAGGCAGGCAGGCAGGCAAGCAGGCAGGCAGGCAAGCAGGCAGGCAAGCAGGCAAGCAAGCAGGCAAGCAGGCAGGCAAGCAGGCAGGAAGGCAGGCAAGCAGGCAGACAAGCAAGCAGGCAGGCAAGCAAGCAGGCAAGCAAGCAGACAAGCAAGCAAGCAGGCAAGCAGGCAAGGAGGAAGCAGGCAGGCAAGCAAGCAAGCAGGCAGGCAAGCAAGCAGGCAGGCAAGCAAGCAGACAAGCAAGCAAGCAGGCAGGCAAGCAGGCAAGGAGGAAGCAGGCAGGCAAGCAAGCAAGCAGGCAGGCAAGCAAGCAAGCAAGCAAGCAGGCAAGCAAGCAAGGAGGAAGCAGGCAAGCAAGCAGGCAGGCAAGCAAGCAAGGAGGAAGCAGGCAAGCAAGCAGGCAGGCAAGCAAGTAGGCAAACAAGCAGGCAGGCAAGCAAGCAGGCAGGCAAGCAAGCAAGGAGGAAGCAGGCAAGCAAGCAGGCAAGCAAGCAAGTAGGCAAACAAGCAGGCAGGCAAGCAAGCAGGCAGGCAAGCAAGCAGGCAGGCAAGCAAGCAGGCAGGCAAGCAAGCAAGTAGGCAAACAAGCAGGCAGGCAAGCAGGCAGGCAAGCAAGCAAGTAGGCAAACAAGCAGGCAGGCAAGCAAGCAGGCAGGCAAGCAAGCAGGCAAGCAAGCAAGTAGGCAAGCAAGCAGGCAGGCAAGCAAGCAGGCAAGCAAGCAAGCAGGCAAGGAGGAAGCAGGCAAGCAAGCAATTAGGCAAGCAAGCAGGCAAGCAAGCAAGCAAGCAGGCAAGCAAGCAAGCAGGCAAGGAGGAAGCAGGCAGCCAAGCAAGCAGGCAAGGAGGAAGCAGGCAAGCAAGCAGGCAAGCAAGCAATTAGGCAAGCAAGCAAGCAAGCAAGCAGGCAAGCAAGCAATTAGGCAAGCAAGCAAGCAAGCAAGCAGGCAAGGAGGAAGCAGGCAGCCAAGCAAGCAGGCAAGGAGGAAGCAGGCAAGCAAGCAGGCAAGCAAGCAATTAGGCAAGCAAGCAGGCAAGCAAGCAAGCAAGCAAGCAAGCAGGCAAGCAAGCAAGCAAGCAGGCAGGCAAGCAAGCAGGCAAGCAAGCAATCAGGCAAGCAAGCAGGCAAGCAAGCAAGCAAGCAGGCAGGCAAGCAGGCAGGGGAGGCGGGAGGAAGAGTGGGGGAGGGTGGTGGTGTTGTGGTGTGGGAGGAAGAGGGGGGCCGGGGCTCTCACGCCTCTACCCTTGACCCTGTGACCTGCTGGGGGGGGGGGGAGGGGGGGCGCCATGTTATGATGAGGGGGCCGGAGGTTGGGGGGGGGGGGAGGGAGGGGGTGAGGTTAGGGGGTCGAGATCCACACCATCTGTTCCCAAGTTTATGGTAGACCAAGGCCTTCCACCCCACCAGCCCCCGCCCCTCTCCACCCAGCACCCGCCCCTCTCCACCCAGCACCCGCCGCTCTCCACCCAGCACCCACCCCTCTCCACCCAGCACCCACCCCTCTCCACCCAGCACCCACCCCTCTCCACCCAGCACCCACCCCTCTCCACCCAGCCCCCGCCCCTCTCCACCCAGCACCCGCCCCTCTCCACCCAGCCCCCGCCCCTCTCCACCCAGCACCCGCCCCTCTCCACCCAGCCCCCGCCCCTCTCCACCCAGCACCCGCCCCTCTCCACCCAGCACCCGCCCCTCTCCACCCAGCCCCCGCCCCTCTCCACCCAGCACCCGCCCCTCTCCACCCAGCACCCGCCCCTCTCCACCCAGCACCCACCCCTCTCCACCCAGCACCCACCCCTCTCCACCCAGCCCCCACCCCTCTCCACCCAGCCCCCGCCCCTCTCCACCCAGCCCCCGCCCCTCTCCACCTAGCCCCCCCTCTCCACCCAGCCCCCCGCCCCTCTCCACCTAGCCCCCCCTCTCCACCCAGCCCCCCGCCCCTCTCCACCCAGCACCCGCCCCTCTCCACCCAGCACCCGCCCCTCTCCACCCAGCCCCCGCCCCTCTCCACCCAGCACCCGCCCCTCTCCACCCAGCCCCCCGCCCCTCTCCACCCAGCACCCGGCTCTCTCCACCCAGCACCCGCCCCTCTCCACCCAGCACCCGCCCCTCTCCACCTTGCCCCCGCCTCTCTCCACCCAGCCCCCCGCCCCTCTCCACCTAGCCCCGCCCCTCTCCACCTTGTCCCCGCCCCTCTCCACCTAGCCCCCCCTCTCCACCCAGCCCCCCGCCCCTCTCCACCTAGCCCCCCCTCTCCACCCAGCCCCCCGCCCCTCTCCACCCAGCCCCCCGCCCCTCTCCACCTAGCCCCGCCCCTCTCCACCTTGTCCCCGCCCCTCTCCACCTAGCCCCCCCCTCTCCACCCAGCCCCCCGCCCCTCTCCACCCAGCCCCCCGCCCCTCTCCACCTAGCCCCGCCCCTCTCCACCTTGTCCCCGCCCCTCTCCACCTAGCCCCCCCCCTCTCCACCCAGCCCCCCGCCCCTCTCCACCTAGCCCCCCCTCTCCACCCAGCCCCCCGCCCCTCTCCACCCAGCCCCCCGCCCCTCTCCACCTAGCCCCGCCCCTCTCCACCTTGTCCCCGCCCCTCTCCACCTTGTCCCCGCCCCTCTCCACCTTGTCCCCGCCCCTCTCCACCTTGCTCCCGCCCCTCTCCACCTTGTCCCCGCCCCTCTCCACCTAGCCCCCCCTCTCCACCCAGCCCCCGCCCCTCTCCACCCAGCCCCCCCATCTCCACCCAGCCCCCGCCCCTCTCCACCCAGCCCCCCGCCCCTCTCCACCCAGCCCCCGCCCCTCTCCACCCAGCCCCCCCATCTCCACCCAGCCCCCGCCCCTCTCCACCTTGTCCCCGCCCCTCTCCACCTAGCCCCCCCTCTCCACCCAGCCCCCGCCCCTCTCCACCCAGCCCCCCCATCTCCACCCAGCCCCCGCCCCTCTCCACCCAGCCCCCGCCCCTCTCCACCCAGCCCCCGCCCCTCTCCACCCAGCCCCCCCATCTCCACCCAGCCCCCGCCCCTCTCCACCTTGTCCCCGCCCCTCTCCACCCAGCCCCCGCCCCTCTCCACCCAGCCCCCGCCCTCTCCACCCAGCCCCCCCCCCTCTCCACCCAGCCCCCGCCCTCTCCACCCAGCCCCCGCCCTCTCCACCCAGCCCCCGCCCCTCTCCACCCAGCCCCCGCCCTCTCCACCCAGCCCCCGCCCTCTCCACCCAGCCCCCAGACATTTAAGACACCTGTTCATCTTTCATCCATGCTGGCAGGTTAGTTTGTATTAAAGAGTTTAGGAGGTGGTAAGTGGTGCCAGATGGTCCTCGACCCAAAGTTATTATTGATATATACAACCTCAGTGCTTCCCAGCTCTTAAACTCTTTAATAAATGTAAACAAAGCCGCCACAATCAAGGAAAGATGTACAGGTTTCGTAATCACGAAAATAATTTATGATTTTTTTCCTGGGCCATAGTACAGGTGGATAGAGGGCGGACTGTTTCAGACTCTTGTTGTCCACGGTTGCCGGAACAACCGTGGACATCTTCTAGAGAAAACTAGATTGTTTCCTCCAAGGAGTGCCGGACCAGCCGGGCTGTGGTGGGTATGTGGGCCTGCGGGCCGCTCCAAGCAACAGCCTGGTGGACCAAACTCTCACAAGTCAAGCCTGGCCTCGGGTCGGGCTTGGGCAGTAGAAGAACTCCCAGAACCCCATCAACCAGGTACAATACAGGTACATACTGTCACTATGGCGGCGTGTCCACTCACAGGATGAGTGGCGCTGCCCAATACTGTCACTATGGCGGCGTGTCCACTCACAGGATGAGTGACGCTGCCCAATACTGTCACTATGGCGGGGTGTCCACTCACAGGATGAGTGACGCTGCCCAATACTGTCACTATGGCGGTGTGTCCACTCACAGGATGAGTGACGCTGCCCAATACTGTCACTATGGCGGGGTGTCCACTCACAGGATGAGTGGCGCTGCCCAATACTGTCACTATGGCGGTGTGTCCACTCACAGGATGAGTGACGCTGCCCAATACTGTCACTATGGCGGTGTGTCCACTCACAGGATGAGTGACGCTGCCCAATACTGTCACTATGGCGGGGTGTCCACTCACAGGATGAGTGGCGCTGCCCAATACTGTCACTATGGCGGTGTGTCCACTCACAGGATGAGTGACGCTGCCCAATACTGTCACTATGGCGGCGTGTCCACTCACAGGATGAGTGACGCTGCCCAATACTGTCACTATGGCGGCGTGTCCACTCACAGGATGAGTGGCGCTGCCCAATACTGTCACTATGGCGGTGTGTTCACTCACAGGATGAGTGGCGCTGCCCAATACTGTCACTATGGCGGCGTGTCCACTCACAGGATGAGTGGCGCTGCCCAATACTGTCACTATGGCGGTGTGTTCACTCACAGGATGAGTGGCGCTGCCCAATACTGTCACTATGGCGGTGTGTCCACTCACAGGATGAGTGGCGCTGCCCAATACTGTCACTATGGCGGTGTGTTCACTCACAGGATGAGTGGCGCTGCCCAATACTGTCACTATGGCGGTGTGTCCACTCACAGGATGAGTGACGCTGCCCAATACTGTCACTATGGCGGGGTGTCCACTCACAGGATGAGTGACGCTGCCCAATACTGTCACTATGGCGGTGTGTCCACTCACAGGATGAGTGACGCTGCCCAATACTGTCACTATGGCGGGGTGTCCACTCACAGGATGAGTGACGCTGCCCAATACTGTCACTATGGCGGCGTGTCCACTCACAGGATGAGTGGCGCTGCCCAATACTGTCACTATGGCGGTGTGTCCACTCACAGGATGAGTGACGCTGCCCAATACTGTCACTATGGCGGCGTGTCCACTCACAGGATGAGTGACGCTGCCCAATACTGTCACTATGGCGGTGTGTCCACTCACAGGATGAGTGACGCTGCCCAATACTGTCACTATGGCGGCGTGTCCACTCACAGGATGAGTGGCGCTGCCCAATACTGTCACTATGGCGGTGTGTCCACTCACAGGATGAGTGACGCTGCCCAATACTGTCACTATGGCGGCGTGTCCACTCACAGGATGAGTGACGCTGCCCAATACTGTCACTATGGCGGGGTGTCCACTCACAGGATGAGTGGCGCTGCCCAATACTGTCACTATGGCGGCGTGTCCACTCACAGGATGAGTGACGCTGCCCAATACTGTCACTATGGCGGGGTGTCCACTCACAGGATGAGTGACGCTGCCCAATACTGTCACTATGGCGGCGTGTCCACTCACAGGATGAGTGACGCTGCCCAATACTGTCACTATGGCGGTGTGTCCACTCACAGGATGAGTGGACGCTGCCCAATACTGTCACTATGGCGGTGTGTCCACTCACAGGATGAGTGGCGCTGCCCAATACTGTCACTATGGCGGTGTGTCCACTCACAGGATGAGTGGCGCTGCCCAATACTGTCACTATGGCGGTGTGTCCACTCACAGGATGAGTGGCGCTGCCCAATACTGTCACTATGGCGGTGTGTCCACTCACAGGATGAGTGACGCTGCCCAATACTGTCACTATGGCGGTGTGGTCACTCACAGGATGAGTGGCGCTGCCCAGTAAACTCGCCACTCGGGGCAAAATTAAAAAAATTGTAAACAAACATCCTTCCCACAGCTCATCTTAATCCTTACCCGCTAGTTTACCCTGGAACACGACCGGCCGATCAGTTTACAACCAGGTCCCCAGGGAAGAAATAGTGGCCAGGAACCCTTGCTGTACCGGACACGTAAACTTGGGAGACGCCGCCCTGCCTGCAGGACGCTGTGAAGCTCCTTCCTTAGCTTGCGAAACTTCCACTATGCTTAACACACTTTCCTCGCTCCGACTAACTACCTAAATCTACCCAAAACTGGCTAGTATTACGTAAGTAATTTAGAAATATGACATTTACTCACTATAATGTTGGATGTTGAATGTGGAACATTAACAAACATCATTTTTTACTCTGAAATATTATCATTTTATTACGAAATTAGACGAAACTTGGCGGCAAGTGACGCCATAGGAAGTCTACGATCCGAGCAACAATGATGTGACCTTGGGTAATTACATGGACACAATTATACAATAAAATTATATTATTTCAGAGTAAAAAATGTTTGTTAATGTTGTACATTCAACACAACATTATAGTGAGTAAATGCCATATTTCTTCATTACTTACGTAATACTTGGAAACTTTGCGCCATTAGAGGGAACTGACTTTCCTGGCATCACAACAGTGATGACAGGAAAGTTGGCATATACCTATTATAGGTATAACCTATACCTATTATAGCTATAGGTTAAGTAATAATTGTAATTACGAAGCAATAAGATGCTTATCTTAACATACTAAGAAGGTTAGGTAAGGTCAGTGTTTTCTATGAAGCTTTTCAAGGTAAACTAAAATATTCACAATAAATTAGTATGTCACATATGCACTTATTCAATAAGTCAATATTGACTTAAAGAAAGTGCGAGAACGAGTTGCACTGTTGTGAACTTTCCTTTGTGGTTGTCTAGTGTGGTTGAGCTGAGGAGGTAAGTGCGGGTGCTGGGACCAAGGCTGCCCACTACTGACTCAACCCCGCCACCCTCAGGTGTGTCCTGCCCTCAGGTGTGTGCCCTGGCCACAGGTGTGTCCTGCTCTCAGGTGTGTCCTGCCCTCAGGTGTGTGCCCTGGCCACAGGTGTGTGCCCTGGCCACAGGTGTGTCCTGCTCTCAGGTGTGCCCTGCCCTCAGGTGTGCCCTGCCCTCAGGTGTGCCCTGGCCACAGGTGTGCCGTGCCCTCCTCTCAGTGTTTAAGGTGGTCTCCCATCCTGGCAACTCCCCTATAGCTTAGTGTCGCTATCCTTCACGCCCGTCCTTACAATAGTCCCAAATTGTTCACCCTCAAGATAATATAACTTGGACGGTTGCTAAATGTTAATATTTTTGTTTGATAATCTGTTCACTTGAGACAGTTATTAAGTGACAGGAGTGTCTGGGTACAGGTGACAGGGGCGTCTGGGGTACAGGTGACAGGAGCTGTCTGGGGTACAGGTGACAGGAGTGTCTGGGTACAGGTGACAGGAGTGTCTGGGGTACAGGTGACAGGAGTGTCTGGGTACAGGTGACAGGAGTGTCTGGGGTACAGGTGACAGGGGTGTCTGGGGTACAGGTGACAGGGGCGTCTGGGGTACAGGTGACAGGAGTGTCTGGGGTACAGGTGACAGGAGTGTCTGGGGTACAGGTGACAGGGGTGTCTGGGGTACAGGTGACAGGGGTGTCTGGGGTACAGGTGACAGGGGTGTCTGGGGTACAGGTGACAGGAGTGTCTGGGGTACAGGTGACAGGGGTGTCTGGGGTACAGGTGACAGGAGTGTCTGGGGTACAGGTGACAGGAGTGTCTGGGGTACAGGTGACAGGAGTGTCTGGGGTACAGGTGACAGGAGTGTCTGGGGTACAGGTGACAGGAGTGTCTGGGGTACAGGTGACAGGAGTGTCTGGGGTACAGGTGACAGGAGTGTCTGGGGTACAGGTGACAGGGGTGTCTGGGGTACAGGTGACAGGGGTGTCTGGGGTACAGGTGACAGGGGTGTCTGGGGTACAGGTGACAGGGGCGTCTGGGGTACAGGTGACAGGGGCGTCTGGGGTACAGGTGACAGGGGCGTCTGGGGTACAGGTGACAGGGGCGTCTGGGGTACAGGTGACAGGGGCGTCTGGGTACAGGTGACAGGGGCGTCAGGGGTACAGGTGACAGGAGTGTCTGGGGTACAGGTGACAGGAGTGTCTGGGGTACAGGTGACAGGAGTGTCTGGGGTACAGGTGACAGGAGTGTCTGGGGTACAGGTGACAGGAGTGTCTGGGGTACAGGTGACAGGAGTGTCTGGGGTACAGGTGACAGGAGTGTCTGGGGTACAGGTGACAGGGGCGTCTGGGTACAGGTGACAGGGGTGTCTGGGGTACAGGTGACAGGGGTGTCTGGGGTACAGGTGACAGGGGTGTCTGGGGTACAGGTGACAGGAGTGTCTGGGGTACAGGTGACAGGGGTGTCTGGGGTACAGGTGACAGGAGTGTCTGGGGTACAGGTGACAGGAGTGTCTGGGGTACAGGTGACAGGAGTGTCTGGGGTACAGGTGACAGGAGTGTCTGGGGTACAGGTGACAGGAGTGTCTGGGGTACAGGTGACAGGAGTGTCTGGGGTACAGGTGACAGGAGTGTCTGGGGTACAGGTGACAGGGGTGTCTGGGGTACAGGTGACAGGGGTGTCTGGGGTACAGGTGACAGGGGTGTCTGGGGTACAGGTGACAGGGGCGTCTGGGGTACAGGTGACAGGGGCGTCTGGGGTACAGGTGACAGGGGCGTCTGGGGTACAGGTGACAGGGGCGTCTGGGTACAGGTGACAGGGGCGTCTGGGTACAGGTGACAGGGGCGTCTGGGGTACAGGTGACAGGAGTGTCTGGGGTACAGGTGACAGGAGTGTCTGGGGTACAGGTGACAGGAGTGTCTGGGGTACAGGTGACAGGAGTGTCTGGGGTACAGGTGACAGGAGTGTCTGGGGTACAGGTGACAGGAGTGTCTGGGGTACAGGTGACATTAGTGTCTGGGGTACAGGTGACAGGGGCGTCTGGGTACAGGTGACAGGGGTGTCTGGGGTACAGGTGACAGGGGTGTCTGGGGTACAGGTGACAGGGGCGTCTGGGGTACAGGTGACAGGGGTGTCTGGGGTACAGGTGACAGGGGCGTCTGGGGTACAGGTGACAGGGGCGTCTGGGTACAGGTGACAGGGGCGTCTGGGGTACAGGTGACAGGAGTGTCTGGGGTACAGGTGACAGGGGCGTCTGGGGTACAGGTGACAGGAGTGTCTGGGGTGCAGGTGACAGGGGCGTCTGGGGTACAGGTGACAGGGGCGTCTGGGGTACAGGTGACAGGGGCGTCTGGGGTACAGGTGACAGGGGCGTCTGGGGTGCAGGTGACAGGGGCGTCTGGGGTACAGGTGACAGGGGCGTCTGGGTACAGGTGACAGGGGCGTCTGGGTACAGGTGACAGGGGCGTCTGGGTACAGGTGACAGGGGCGTCTGGGTACAGGTGACAGGAGTGTCTGGGGTACAGGTGACAGGGGCGTCTGGGTACAGGTGACAGGGGCGTCTGGGTACAGGTGACAGGGGCGTCTGGGTACAGGTGACAGGGGCGTCTGGGTACAGGTGACAGGAGTGTCTGGGGTACAGGTGACAGGGGCGTCTGGGGTACAGGTGACAGGGGCGTCTGGGGTACAGGTGACAGGAGTGTCTGGGGTACAGGTGACAGGAGTGTCTGGGTACAGGTGACAGGAGTGTCTGGGTACAGGTGACAGGAGTGTCTGGGTACAGGTGACAGGAGTGTCTGGGTACAGGTGACAGGGGCGTCTGGGGTACAGGTGACAGGAGTGTCTGGGTACAGGTGACAGGAGTGTCTGGGTACAGGTGACAGGGGCGTCTGGGGTACAGGTGACAGGAGTGTCTGGGTACAGGTGACAGGAGTGTCTGGGTACAGGTGACAGGAGTGTCTGGGTACAGGTGACAGGAGTGTCTGGGGTACAGGTGACAGGAGTGTCTGGGTACAGGTGACAGGAGTGTCTGGGTACAGGTGACAGGGGCGTCTGGGGTACAGGTGACAGGAGTGTCTGGGTACAGGTGACAGGGGCGTCTGGGGTACTGGTGACAGGAGTGTCTGGGGTACAGGTGACAGGAGTGTCTGGGTACAGGTGACAGGAGTGTCTGGGGTACAGGTGACAGGAGTGTCTGGGTACAGGTGACAGGAGTGTCTGGGTACAGGTGACAGGAGTGTCTGGGGTACAGGTGACAGGACCGTCTGGGGTACAGGTGACAGGAGTGTCTGGGGTACAGGTGACAGGAGTGTCTGGGTACAGGTGACAGGAGTGTCTGGGTACAGGAGACAGTGACCCAGAGTGGCATCTTCCTCTGGAGTGTTATCACGCAGCAGCGTCACTCACAGGCAGGAGTGTCTGGGTACAGGTGACAGTGACCCAGAGTGGCATCTTCCTCTGGAGTGTTATCACGCAGCAGCGTCACTCACAGGATGAGTGACGCTGCTCAATTCTTTTTCTTAATTTTTTTATTATTATTATTTTCTACCACAGACGTGGCCAGATATTTACAATGCTAACCAGCATATATATATTTTTTCTTCAGTCCTCCATGGACAGGGTGAAAGATCTGTTCAACATATAGTTCAGGGATTTATTGAACAATTAACCACAGAAGGTGATTGTAGTGCTTTTAAAATGATAAACGAATTAATAGACATAAATATACACATTTACGTCTGTCCAACATAAGCAGTGTTCGATGTGTATTTTTACATAGTGTCATTAATGTGCGTTTACAAAGGTGAAATGTAATTCTGACCAGCTTCCACATATCTTGTATACAAATACACATATACATATATACACGTGTACTACACATACCCAGATAAATATACATACACCTATGTCTCTCCTACTTTGACAGGGGTAAGATAGGTTCTACATAAACTAGTCTGATATTAAACACTTAACCACTGAAGGTGATTAAGATGCTTTTACAAGCTCAGGTTATATAGTTACATCACATACATACATTGTATAATTGATACATTACATGGTTAGTCTTGGGTACAAGTCCAATATATCATCAAGTGTTCCAGTACTCACATAGTAACTACACAGTTCAGCATACCTTAGCCCAGGAGGGCGAAAGTCAGTGAATATGGGACATTCTACAATATAGTGTTCAAGAGAGTGCATGTTTTCTCTTTCACAAAGTTGACACATTGTGTACTCGACATTTGGGTTTTGAGAAAGCTGCCAGATACGTCTATATCCCAGGCGTATTCTGGCCACTATAACATCACATTGCCGGGTTCTTGTTCTATTAGTCCCATATGTGAATGTCTCCTCACGATATCTATCATAATATTTAATGCTACAACTTTCAGGTCTTTGTGAATTTGTTAGGTCGGTGAGATTTTCATTAGATATTTGTTTAAGTATTCTCTTGGTCACTGCTAATGAAACACCCATATCAATTTCTACCACTGGTTTTCTGCAGGCTGACTTAGCAAGCATGTCAACAGTGTCATGCCTTGAGATGCCGACATGTGATGGTAGCCATAGGAATTTAATTTCAAATTTGTTTTCTTTAGCAGCTAAAAAGCTGTCCAATAGTGTCATTATAGCAGTGTTGACTGGTGGGGTGAGTGGTGCCCTCATAAACTGTTATTATAGCAGTGTTGACTGGTGGGGTGAGTGACTGCCCTCATAAACTGTTATTATAGCAGTGTTGACTGGTGGGGTGAGTGACGCTCTCATAAACTGTTATTATAGCAGTGTGTTGACTGGTGGGGTGAGTGACGCTCTCATAAACTGTTATTATAGCAGTGTTGACTGGTGGGGTGAGTGGTGCCCTCATAAACTGTTATTATAGCAGTGTTGACTGGTGGGGTGAGTGACGCTCTCATAAACTGTTATTATAGCAGTGTTGACTGGTGGGGTGAGTGGTGCCCTCATAAACTGTTATTATAGCAGTGTTGACTGGTGGGGTGAGTGACGCTCTCATAAACTGTTATTATAGCAGTGTGTTGACTGGTGGGGTGAGTGACGCTCTCATAAACTGTTATTATAGCAGTGTTGACTGGTGGGGTGAGTGGTGCCCTCATAAACTGTTATTATAGCAGTGTTGACTGGTGGGGTGAGTGGTGCCCTCATAAACTGTTATTATAGCAGTGTTGACTGGTGGGGTGAGTGGTGCCCTCATAAACTGTTATTATAGCAGTGTTGACTGGTGGGGTGAGTGGTGCCCTCATAAACTGTTATTATAGCAGTGTTGACTGACGGGGTGAGTGACGCCCTCATAAACTGTTATTATAGCAGTGTTGACTGACGGGGTGAGTGACGCTCTCATAAACTGTTATTATAGCAGTGTTGACTGGTGGGGTGAGTGGTGCCCTCATAAACTGTTATTATAGCAGTGTTGACTGGTGGGGTGAGTGACGCCCTCATAAACTGTTATTATAGCAGTGTGTTGACTGGTGGGGTGAGTGGTGCCCTCATAAACTGTTATTATAGCAGTGTTGACTGGTGGGGTGAGTGGTGCCCTCATAAACTGTTATTATAGCAGTGTTGACTGGTGGGGTGAGTGACGCCCTCATAAACTGTTATTATAGCAGTGTGTTGACTGGTGGGGTGAGTGGTGCCCTCATAAACTGTTATTATAGCAGTGTTGACTGGTGGGGTGAGTGACGCTCTCATAAACTGTTATTATAGCAGTGTGTTGACTGGTGGGGTGAGTGACGCTCTCATAAACTGTTATTATAGCAGTGTTGACTGGTGGGGTGAGTGACGCTCTCATAAACTGTTATTATAGCAGTGTTGACTGGTGGGGTGAGTGACGCTCTCATAAACTGTTATTATAGCAGTGTTGACTGGTGGGGTGAGTGGTGCCCTCATAAACTGTTATTATAGCAGTGTTGACTGACGGGGTGAGTGACGCCCTCATAAACTGTTATTATAGCAGTGTTGACTGACGGGGTGAGTGACGCCCTCATAAACTGTTATTATAGCAGTGTTGACTGACGGGGTGAGTGACGCTCTCATAAACTGTTATTATAGCAGTGTTGACTGGTGGGGTGAGTGGTGCCCTCATAAACTGTTATTATAGCAGTGTTGACTGACGGGGTGAGTGACGCCCTCATAAACTGTTATTATAGCAGTGTTGACTGACGGGGTGAGTGACGCTCTCATAAACTGTTATTATAGCAGTGTTGACTGGTGGGGTGAGTGACGCCCTCATAAACTGTTATTATAGCAGTGTTGACTGACGGGGTGAGTGACGCCCTCATAAACTGTTATTATAGCAGTGTTGACTGACGGGGTGAGTGACGCTCTCATAAACTGTTATTATAGCAGTGTTGACTGACGGGGTGAGTGGTGCCCTCATAAACTGTTATTATAGCAGTGTTGACTGGTGGGGTGAGTGACGCTCTCATAAACTGTTATTATAGCAGTGTTGACTGACGGGGTGAGTGGTGCCCTCATAAACTGTTATTATAGCAGTGTTGACTGGTGGGGTGAGTGGTGCCCTCATAAACTGTTATTATAGCAGTGTTGACTGGTGGGGTGAGTGGTGCCCTCATAAACTGTTATTATAGCAGTGTTGACTGGTGGGGTGAGTGACGCTCTCATAAACTGTTATTATAGCAGTGTTGACTGACGGGGTGAGTGGTGCCCTCATAAACTGTTATTATAGCAGTGTTGACTGGTGGGGTGAGTGGTGCCCTCATAAACTGTTATTATAGCAGTGTGTTGACTGGTGGGGTGAGTGGTGCCCTCATAAACTGTTATTATAGCAGTGTGTTGACTGGTGGGGTGAGTGACGCCCTCATAAACTGTCATTATAGCAGTGTGTTGACTGGTGGGGTGAGTGACGCTCTCATAAACTGTTATTATAGCAGTGTTGACTGGTGGGGTGAGTGACGCTCTCATAAACTGTTATTATAGCAGTGTTGACTGGTGGGGTGAGTGACGCTCTCATAAACTGTTATTATAGCAGTGTTGACTGGTGGGGTGAGTGACGCTCTCATAAACTGTTATTATAGCAGTGTTGACTGGTGGGGTGAGTGGTGCCCTCATAAACTGTTATTATAGCAGTGTTGACTGGTGGGGTGAGTGACGGGGTGAGTGACGCTCTCATAAACTGTTATTATAGCAGTGTTGACTGGTGGGGTGAGTGACGCTCTCATAAACTGTTATTATAGCAGTGTTAACTGGTGGGGTGAGTGACGCTCTCATAAACTGTTATTATAGCAGTGTTGACTGGTGGGGTGAGTGACGCTCTCATAAACTGTTATTATAGCAGTGTTGACTGGTGGGGTGAGTGACGCTCTCATAAACTGTTATTATAGCAGTGTTGACTGGTGGGGTGAGTGACGCTCTCATAAACTGTTATTATAGCAGTGTGTTGACTGGTGGGGTGAGTGACGGGGTGAGTGACGCTCTCATAAACTGGTCATTCTGATCAAAATCAAATTACTGTCGATCAGATATATTTTTGTCATCATAAATCTATGGATAACCCCCCCCCCCCCCGTGTAGGGATGACTGGTCCTGGAGGCGGCCAGCTGTGTGTCCTGACAGTCCTGACAGTCACGGCCTTGACGACTGTCATGTGTGGGCGTGGGGGACACCCTTGCCTGCGTGTTGTCATGCGTGACACACTTGTCTATAATCAGTCGTGTACTCTGGCCCGGACTGCTAAACATCTTATTTAATTAACTACATAATTGCTCCTCCAGTGGGCCTGACAGCTGAGTGGACAGCGCTTCGGATTACTAGTCCTGAGATTCCGGGTTCGATTCCCGGTGGAGGCGGAGAAAAATGGGCAAAAAGTTTCTTTCACCCTAATGCCCCTGTCACCTAGCAGGAAATAGGTACCTGGGAGTTAGACAGCTGTTATGGGCTGCTTTCTGGAGGTAACAAAACGGAGGCCTGGTTGAGGACCGGGCCGCGGGGACGCCAAGCCCCGAAATCATATCAAGATGGGATGGGGTCGTTGAGCAGTTTGCTATTGGAAGCAAACGTCGCGGCTGTTGAGGAGACTATGAGGGGAGTGATGTTTTAGCAGGTCAAGACACCTCCTTCACAACACCAGAGCACACAGCCACACTGTGTGTGACCAGAGCACACAGCCACACTGTGTGTGTGAGACCAGAGCACACAGCCACACTCTGTGTGTGAGACCAGAGCACACAGCCACACTCTGTGTGTGAGACCAGAGCACACAGCCACACTCTGTGTGTGAGACCAGAGCACACAGCCACACTCTGTGTGTGAGACCAGAGCACACAGCCACACTCTGTGTGAGAGACCAGAGCACACAGCCACACTCTGTGTGTGAGACCAGAGCACACAGCCACACTGTGTGTGTGAGACCAGAGCACACAGCCACACTCTGTGTGTGAGACCAGAGCACACAGCCACACTGTGTGTGAGACCAGAGCACACAGCCACACTGTGTGAGACACCAGAGCACACAGCCACACTGTGTGACACACCAGAGCACACAGCCACACTGTGAGAGACCAGAGCACACAGCCACACTCTGTGTGATGACCAGAGCACACAGCCACACTGTGAGAGACCAGAGCACACAGCCACACTGTGAGACACCAGAGCACACAGCCACACTGTGAGACACCAGAGCACACAGCCACACTGTGTGTGAGACCAGAGCACACAGCCACACTGTGAGACACCAGAGCACACAGCCACACTGTGAGACACCAGAGCACACAGCCACACTCTGTGTGTGAGACCAGAGCACACAGCCACACTGTGAGAGACCAGAGCACACAGCCACACTGTGTGAGACACCAGAGCACACAGCCACACTTGTGAGACACCAGAGCACACAGCCACACTGTGAGACACCAGAGCACACAGCCACACTGTGAGACACCAGAGCACACAGCCACACTGTGAGACACCAGAGCACACAGCCACACTGTGAGACACCAGAGCACACAGCCACACTTGTGAGACACCAGAGCACACAGCCACACTGTTGAGACACCAGAGCACACAGCCACACTGTGAGACCAGAGCACACAGCCACACTCTGTGTGTGAGACCAGAGCACACAGCCACACTCTGTGTGAGACCAGAGCACACAGCCACACTCTGTGTGTGAGACCAGAGCACACAGCCACACTCTGTGTGTGAGACCAGAGCACACAGCCACACTCTGTGTGTGAGACCAGAGCACACAGCCACACTCTGTGTGTGAGACCAGAGCACACAGCCACACTGTGTGTGAGACCAGAGCACACAGCCACACTGTGAGACACCAGAGCACACAGCCACACTGTGACACACCAGAGCACACAGCCACACTGTGACACACCAGAGCACACAGCCACACTGTGAGAGACCAGAGCACACAGCCACACTCTGTGTGTGACCAGAGCACACAGCCACACTGTGAGACACCAGAGCACACAGCCACACTGTGAGACACCAGAGCACACAGCCACACTGAGACACCAGAGCACACAGCCACACTGTGAGACACCAGAGCACACAGCCACACTGTGAGACACCAGAGCACACAGCCACACTGTGTGTGTGAGACCAGAGCACACAGCCACACTGTGAGACACCAGAGCACACAGCCACACTGTGAGACACCAGAGCACACAGCCACACTGTGAGACACCAGAGCACACAGCCACACTGTGAGACACCAGAGCACACAGCCACACTGTGAGACACCAGAGCACACAGCCACACTGTGAGACACCAGAGCACACAGCCACACTGTGAGACACCAGAGCACACAGCCACACTGTGAGACACCAGAGCACACAGCCACACTGTGAGACCAGAGCACACAGCCACACTCTGTGTGTGAGACCAGAGCACACAGCCACACTCTGTGTGTGAGACCAGAGCACACAGCCACACTCTGTGTGTGAGACCAGAGCACACAGCCACACTCTGTGTGTGAGACCAGAGCACACAGCCACACTCTGTGTGTGAGACCAGAGCACACAGCCACACTCTGTGTGTGAGACCAGAGCACACAGCCACACTCTGTGTGTGAGACCAGAGCACACAGCCACACTCTGTGTGTGAGACCAGAGCACACAGCCACACTCTGTGTGTGAGACCAGAGCACACAGCCACACTCTGTGTGTGAGACCAGAGCACACAGCCACACTCTGTGTGTGAGACCAGAGCACACAGCCACACTCTGTGTGTGAGACCAGAGCACACAGCCACACTCTGTGTGTGAGACCAGAGCACACAGCCACACTCTGTGTGTGAGACCAGAGCACACAGCCACACTCTGTGTGTGAGACCAGAGCACACAGCCACACTGTGAGACACCAGAGCACACAGCCACACTGTGAGACACCAGAGCACACAGCCACACTGTGAGACACCAGAGCACACAGCCACACTGTGTGACACCAGAGCACACAGCCACACTGTGTGAGACCAGAGCACACAGCCACACTGTGTGACACCAGAGCACACAGCCACACTGTGAGACACCAGAGCACACAGCCACACTGTGAGACACCAGAGCACACAGCCACACTGTGAGACACCAGAGCACACAGCCACACTGTGTGACTACCAGAGCACACAGCCACACTGTGTGAGACCAGAGCACACAGCCACACTGTGAGACACCAGAGCACACAGCCACACTGTGTGACACCAGAGCACACAGCCACACTGTGAGACCAGAGCACACAGCCACACTGTGAGACCAGAGCACACAGCCACACTGTGAGAGACCAGAGCACACAGCCACACTGTGAGACACCAGAGCACACAGCCACACTGTGTGACACCAGAGCACACAGCCACACTGTGAGACCAGAGCACACAGCCACACTGTGAGACCAGAGCACACAGCCACACTGTGAGAGACCAGAGCACACAGCCACACTGTGAGACCAGAGCACACAGCCACACTGTGAGACCAGAGCACACAGCCACACTGTGAGAGACCAGAGCACACAGCCACACTGTGAGACACCAGAGCACACAGCCACACTGTGTGACACCAGAGCACACAGCCACACTGTGAGACCAGAGCACACAGCCACACTGTGAGAGACCAGAGCACACAGCCACACTGTGAGAGACCAGAGCACACAGCCACACTGTGAGACACCAGAGCACACAGCCACACTGTGAGAGACCAGAGCACACAGCCACACTGTGAGACACCAGAGCACACTCCTCCAGAGGTCATAGGTGACCATGTCTTCCTTGGTGACCCAGACCACGGTGCTCCACGGCGCTCATTGGCTCCTGCCTGTCGTCGCCAAGGCTCGCCCGCGGCCTCAACGTATTGATTATAGTTCTCCAACACCAAACTGCAATCACACTATTCTCTGGTAGTTATAACCCAAGTCTCCCGGTTTCCTGACAAGTTTATAGGCAGCGTATTGTAGGCGCCGCTCACCACACCACGCCACCAAACCTGGCTGGTGCACCGTCCATGTGCTCGGGTCAACATTGCTGCCAACTGTTGGCGGCACATTACCTGCACATGACCTTACTGGCTGCACACCAGGCACGCCACACCAACACTCTGGGCTGATATCTGAGTGACCACGTGGCGTGAGTGGCCACGTGGCGTGAGTGACCACGAGGCGTGAGTGACCACGAGGCGTGAGTGACCACGAGGCGTGAGTGACCACGAGGCGTGAGTGACCACGTGGCGTGAGTGACCACGAGGCGTGAGTGACCACGAGGCGTGAGTGACCACGAGGCGTGAGTGACCACGTGGCGTGAGTGACCACGTGGCGTGAGTGACCACGTGGCGTGAGTGACCACGTGGCGTGAGTGACCACGAGGCGTGAGTGACCACGTAGGCGTGAGTGACCACGTGGCGTGAGTGACCACGTGGCGTGAGTGACCACGTGGCAGTGAGTGACCACGTAGGCGTGAGTGACCACGTGGCGTGAGTGACCACGTGGCGTGAGTGACCACGAGGCGTGAGTGACCACGAGGCGTGAGTGACCACGTGGCGTGAGTGACCACGTGGCGTGAGTGACCACGAGGCGTGAGTGACCACGAGGCGTGAGTGACCACGAGGCGTGAGTGACCACGTGGCGTGAGTGACCACGAGGCGTGAGTGACCACGAGGCGTGAGTGACCACGAGGCGTGAGCGACCACGAGGCGTGAGCGACCACGAGGCGTGAGCGACCACGAGGCGTGAGTGACCACGAGGCGTGAGTGACCACGAGGCGTGAGTGACCACGAGGCGTGAGTGACCACGAGGCGTGAGTGACCACGAGGGATAGTTAGGGGGGTGTAGGTAAAAGGAAGGCCCCCCGGGGGGGGGGGGCTGAACCCCAAGGTCGTCCAGGTGTGTGTGGACTAACGGTCATACAACACCCTTCCTACACACACCTGTCACCCACACATGGCAGGGCCTACACCCACACATGGCAGGGCCTACACCCACACATGGCAGGGCCTACACCCACACATGGCAGGGCCTACACCCACACATGGCAGGGCCTACACCCACACATGGCAGGGCCTACACCCACACATGGCAGGGCCTACACCCACACATGGCAGGGCCTACACCCACACATGGCAGGGCCTACATCCACACATGGCAGGGCCTACACCCACACATGGCAGGAACGTCATCCACAAACAAGACTGGTATAGTTTGTGGCTTGTGAGCTGAGCCATCCATGTGGTGGATGGAGGTAAGCACCATCATGGCAGGAGTTAAGAGGGTTGAGCTACAAGGACACGTCCAGAGAACACCAGCTTCCACCACCGGGGACACGAGCCACAGGTGTCACGTGTCTCCGGTACATGGCATCAAGAACAGGCCACTCGAGTTCTTGAGGGCACTGGAGACTACCACCCCACAGCGCTCTCCACTCAGCCACGAGGACCCACAGAGGCCCTGTATGTATGTGTGTGTAATTACCTAAGTGTAGTTACAGGATGAGAGCTACGCTCGTGGTGTCCCGTCTTCCCAGCACTCTTTGTCATATAACGCTTTGAAACTACTGACGGTCTTGGCCTCCACCACCTTCTCACTTAACTTGTTCCAACTGTCTACCACTCTATTTGCGAAGGTGAATTTTCTTATATTTCTTCGGCATCTGTGTTTAGCTAGTTTAAATCTATGACCTCTTGTTCTTGAAATTCCAGGTCTCAGGAAGTCTTCCCTGTCGATTTTATCAATTCCTGTTACTATTTTGTACTGTAGTGATCATATCACCTCTTTTTCTTCTGTCTTCTAGTTTTGGCATATTTAATGCTTCTAACCTCTCCTCGTAGCTCTTAGCCCTTCAGTTCTGGGAGCCACTTAGTAGCATGTCTTTGCACCTTTTCCAGTTTGTTGATGTGCTTCTTAAGATATGGGCAGCACACAACAGCTGCATATTCTAGCTTTGGCCTAACAAAAGTCATGAACAATTTCTTTAGTATATCGCCATCCATGTATTTAAATGCAATTCTGAAGTTAGAAAGCATAGCATAGGCTCCTTGCACAATATTCTTTATGTGGTCCTCAGGTGATAGTTTTCTATCTAGAACCACTCCTAGATCTCTTTCTTTATCAGAATTCTTTAAAGATTTCTCACATAATATATATGTTGTGTGGGGTCTATGTTCTCCTATTCCACATTCCATAACATGACATTTATTAACATTAAATTCCATTTGCCAAGTGGTGCTCCATATACTTATTTTGTCCAGGTCTTCTTGAAGGGCATGACAGTCATCTAAATTTCTTATCCTTCCTATTATCTTAGCATCATCAGCAAACATGTTCATATAATTCTGTATACCAACTGGTAGATCATTTATGTACACAATAAACATCACTGGTGCAAGAACTGAACCCTGTGGTACTCCACTTGTGACATTTCTCCATTCCGATACATTGCCTCTGATTACTGCCCTCATTTTTCTATCAGTCAGAAAATTTTTCATCCATGATAGAAGCTTACCTGTCACCCCTCCAATATTTTCCAGTTTCCAGAACAACCTCTTATGTGGAACTCTGTCGAAAGCCTTTTTTAGGTCCAGATAGATGCAGTCAACCCAACCATCTCTTTCCTGTAATATCTCTGTGGCTCGATCATAGAAACTGAGTAAATTCGATACACAGGATCTTCCAGATCGAAAAGTGTGTGTGTGTGTGTGTGTGTGTGTGTGTGTGTGTGTGTGTGTGTGTGTGTGTGTGTGTGTGTGTGTGTGTGTGTGTGTGTGTACGTACTCACCTAGTTGTACTCATCTAGTTGTATTCATCTAGTTGTGCTGGCGGGGGTTGAGCTCTGGCTCTTTGGTCCCGCCTCTCAACTGTCAATCAACTGGTGTACAGGTTTCTGAGCCTATTGGGCTCTATCATATCTACACATGAAACTGTGTATGGAGTCAGCCTCCACCACATCACTGCCTAATGCATTCCATCCGTTAACTACTCTGACACTGAAAAAGTTCTTTCTAACGTCTCTGTGGCTCATGTGGGGCACACACGCACGCGTGTGCGCGAGCGTGTAACAATATTGTGGGGTGCACAACTGAACAGGTGCACCTGTGTTGAGTGACACTTGAGGGCGAGCAACTCCTGGGAATACCACACATACACATTGTAACAAGTCAAGTCATGAAATATTTACAATATGCCAACAGTGCCTGGCCCCGGACGCTACACCTGGCACCCTCTAGTCACATGTTTGGCAACTCGGCTTCTCATATGTGACTCCGCACCAAAGTTATTCATACCCTTAATACCATGCAAATGTAAGGTGATTTTAGTTACAAAAATGCAAGTGTACATTCAGTAATTATTGCATTGATAAATGAAGGTGGACAGTTGTCCTGCTAATACACCGCTGTATTTTGACCTACACTTTACATGAGGCCAAAAATCGTCGTACTAGAAAATGGTCGCGGCTCGCGAAGACTGACAGTATGGCTCGTTTTCTGTTTGTGGATCCTGTGGTAGGTTAGGATAAGGCACGTTAGTACAGCTGTTTCATAAATATTGAGTGGAAGGTTGTTGGTCTCTCATGACCAGCCACGTGGCAATGTTTACACTTTTGTTGACATCTGTTGGGCAGCGTCACTCATCCTGTGAGTGGACATGTCATCATAGTGACAGTATTGATCAGTGTCACTCATCCTGTGAGTGGACATGTCATCATAGTGACAGTATTGATCAGTGTCACTCATCCTGTGAGTGGACATGTCATCATAGTGACAGTATTGATCAGTGTCACTCATCCTGTGAGTGAACACACCACCACTGCAGCATAAATAACACCCCATTAGTGTTTCCTAACTAAGTTAGCGAAAATATTTGCTCATAGTGAGGGAATTGATTACCATCTTGGACTGTCTTTGAGCAGCCTGAGGGCAGCAATATTCCGGGAACATCAACACAGTCTGGCAGACTTGAGGCAAGGTGACATTCACACCAGTTGCTCCATCTATCATCATTCTATTATACAGGAAGTACCGCACGGCTATGAGTGGACACACCGCCATAACAGCATGTACAACACTCCCCAATAGGAAGAAAACCCGCTGAGTTGTTCATCCTGTCACTTGTACCCAGACACAGTTGGGACTTGCTTAACTGTCTCAAGTGAACAGCTCCTCAAACAAGAAGATTAACATCTATCAACCCTTAAAAGCTTACGTTATCTTGCGGGTGCAAAATGTGGGAATCTTTTAAGAACAGTATCAATATTTGACAAATAGTGTTTTCCTAACTCAAACAATGTTGGGTTTATTATTCTACACATAATTCTGATGTCTCTCAGGTGTTCACATTCACGTAGATAGTGGTCAAGGCGGTGTCCATCACTCTCACCACAGATTCTGCAACTTCGCTGATCAACTGTTGTTTCCATTCCATATCTCCAAGGACATTTGTATCCAAGACGGATTCTCGCTATTACTGATTCTCTCCCTCGTCCTCCTCCTCTTCGGCCATAATGATTGGGATTGCCAGCTGCAACCATGTTGTACCATCGTACAGATTCACTGGTTTGTGCTTCTATCCTCCTTTCCTCAGTTACCTTGTCACAGTGATGTTGCCTGACAATACCTCTAATTTGTAGTAGAGTCTTGGGTATGAAGTATTCAATATGGTCTCCTTCAGCGCCTTCAGCAGCCAGCACATCTGCTCGTTCATTCCCACATATTCCAACATGGGAGGGGATCCACAGAAACTTGATGACTCTTCCCTGATTGGTAAGTACTCTCACAGCTCTCTTAATTTCAGCGACTATTGCAAGATTTTCTGCCCGATTTTTACTTAGGCTTTGCAGTGCTGCTTTTGAATCGGTGCAAATCACTGCACCATTAGTGTTCCGTTCAAGAAACCTTAACGCCATAACAATGGCAGTTAGCTCTGCTTGCGTTGAAGAGCCATAGTTCTCAATACGCGCTTTTTCTTCATTTCTGCGTTGGAAAGTATTATCCTTGATTACCGTGTATGCTGCACCAGCCCTGCCATTGATTGGATTAGATGACCCGTCAGTGTAGATTTGATCTAGTTCATCTCCGGCTTCTTTATAAATTTCCTCGAGATACTTGTGCCTCATTTCTTGTGGTATCATGTTGGATTTTTTCATTGCCATTTCATTGATGATGATCTTGCATGAGTCATCCTCCCAGGGAGGTAACCTCTCTACAGGCAGGAGCTCACGGGCTTGCTCAAGCAGGTGAAGCTCTTCGAGGTAGCAGACTGCTCTGTGATGCCATTTTTTGCTTCCCCTGTTTCCCCCTGAAAGTAGCACAGAGCTCAGTTTTTTCTTAGCAATATCATTGTAATGGGGATCTCTGGCTATCCTAATTGCAAGCTTAGCATTCAGCTCCTGAATTCTGCTTTTAACACTGGGAAGGGACAACTCCTCTCGTAGATTAGACGTTTTGGCAGTTCTTGGAACTCCAAGAATGATTGTCATGGCTTCATTTTGTATGTTTTCAAGTTCTTTCATATCACTTTGGGAATAGGTGCACAGAACTGGTGCGGCATAGTCTATGACGGAGCGCACATAGGCTGTGTACATCATTTTAAGCACGGCAATAGAGGCTCCATGTCCATTCCAGGTCATTGCTTTCAGTACCCTGAGTCGACTTTTGCATGTTCCTATGAGTTGATTGAGCTCCTCTTTCTTCCCCTTGTTAGAGCCGACAGTGACGCCAAGGTACCGATAGTGGTCAACCCATTCAAGTGTTAAACCATTAATTTGCAGTTCTTCATTTGCTCTCCGCTTGTGATGGGAGTATGCCTTCGTCTTGTTTGTGGAGAGAGTGAAACCGAGCTCAATACATTTCCTTCCGAAGAGTTCAATGGACTGTTCAATTTTTCCCAAGGTGGGAGCTTGTATTAGGACATCATCTGCATATCCCACTTGTTGTGTTCCTTCCGGAAAATCAATATTTGCAATGGCGTTCATAAGTACATTGAATAGTGTAGGGCTTAAGACTCCGCCTTTGGGGGTCCCGAGTTCCATATTCATTGTTCTGGAGACTGCACCATTGAAGCAAACCTTGGCTGTCCTTCCTGTGAGGTAGTCTTCAACCCATTTCATGAGTCTCCCCTTGACACCCATGCATGCAAGCTCGTCCAGGATCGCAATCCTCTGTGCTGTCGAAGGCTCTTTTGATGTCAACAAATACAGAGTACGTAGCCATGTCATTAGCCAAGTAATTAACTATACAATTTACTGTACTCCGTCCTTTAACAAATCCATTGACCCCCTCCCCTAACCTGCCTATTTTGTGCAACAGTCGGTTTAGGATGATCCTTTCAAGCATCTTGCAAGTGCATGACACGAGACTGATAGGTCTGTAATTGCCAGGGTCATTGAGCTTCGGTATGGGAACAAGGTAAGGTAATTATCAAAAGAAGGCACCAAACCGGGAAGGCTATGTAGCACCATCAAAGTGCGAAATAATCAGAGGGCGCTAAATATCACCAAGAATGCCAGTACGAGAACAAAAACGCATAAGGCGAACGATATCAAAAGTATCCGATTCACCTAGAATTCTATCGAGGGACAAGTGACTGCGAGGGACGGTCGGAAAGCAAGAGACACGCTCGTCCTGGAAGTCAGGACATTCAACAAGGATATGCACAACTGTAAGAGGGACAACGCAATTCAGACAATAAGGAGCAGGGCGGCGCTCCATTAAGTGACCGTGGGTTAAGCGGGTATGACCAACCCACAGCCGTGCCAAAGCAGTTTCCCACCGCTGGTTACGGTGGCAGGAGGAAGGCCACGGGGACACACTACGTTTGAGAGTACGCAGCTTGTTACTAACCACAGAGGACCAACAACCCTGCCAACGGCCAAGGATGGAAGAATGAATAACAGGATAAAAGTCAGAATAAGGAATACCTTTACGGGAGATGGGACAAGAATGGATAGCTTCCTTAGCGGCAGCATCCACACGCTCATTGAAAGAAACACCAATATGGCTGGGAACCCACCAAAACTCTACTGATTTAAATTTACTAGAAATAAGAAACAGCCAATGTTGAATCTCGATGACCACCGGATGGACAGGATTAAAGGACCCTAGAGCCATGAGGGCACTACGAGAGTCAACTACAACCACAAAGGAGGAATGAAAATGAGAAAGCAAGAGACGGAGAGCATAGAGAATAGCATAAAGTTCTGCCGTAAAGACGCTAGCCTCCGAAGGGAGGCGACACATATAAGTACGGTCAGGAAAAACAACAGAGTAGCCAACACCGTCCGCAGACTTAGACCCATCAGTGAAGATGGAAATAGAGTGGGAGTGCGAAGAAAAGTGCTCAAGGGAGAGGCTTTTCAGAATTGTAGGAGGGGTAAAGGCTTTAGTAATACAAGTCAAGGACGTACAAAACTTGGGAAGGGGACTCTCCACGGAGGCAAGGAAGGAACAATATGAGGAGAAACATTAGAAATATGAACAGAAAGAGAATCCTGTAAGCGAGATAACCGGACAGAAAGAGAGAGACGATGAAGAGGAACAGGAGCTACAGGAGGAGGAAAAGTCAAAGCACGACAGAGGCGAGAGGAAGGATGTTGTAAGGACCGCGCAAGATAGCGAAGACAGTAGCGATCACGGCGGTCCTGAAGAGAGAGAAAGCCAGTGTCAACATACAAACTGAAGGCAGGAGTCGAACGAAAGGCACCAGAACTGAGGCGCAACCCAGTATGGTGTAAAGCATCAAGACGGCGAAGAGTAGAAGGAGAAGCAGAAGAGTATGCAGGGCAACCATAATTGAGTTTAGACAGGACAAGAGAGGAATGCAAATAGAGGAGCGTGCGCCTATCCGCTCACCAAAAAGTATGGGACAAAACCTTAAGTAGGTTAAGGGCCTTAGAACATTCAACTCGGAGGTAAGAGATATGGGCTGACCAAGACAAACGAGTGTCAAAGACTAACTCCAAAAGCTTCATGGAATCCCTGTACACAAGGGGATGACCATAAAGCGACAAAGAGGGACGAAGAACTACATGCTTCCGAGTAAAAGTCATAGCACAAGTCTTAGACGCAGAGAACTTGAAGCCATGATCGGTGGCCCAAGACGACACGGCATTAATCGCAAGTTGAAGCCGCCGTTGAAGGAGAGGGGAATCATCACCCCGACAGCAAAGGGTAAGATCATCGACATAGAGAGCAGAGAGCAGAGAAGACACCAGAAGGAAGAGAGGAAAGAAGACCATTGAGGGCAACTAGAAAAAGAGTAGTGCTCAGAACACTACCCTGGGGCACACCCTCATACTGCTGAAAAGGGGCAGAGAGAGCGGTACCAAGCCGCACACGAAAGGAACGACGAGAGAGGAAGCTCTGGAGGAAGAGAGGGAGGTTCCCACGAAGGCCAAAAGAATGAAGTTGAGACAGAATATGATACCGCCAGGTAGTGTCGTAAGCCTTTTCCAGGTCAAAAAGGACAGCAACAACGGAGGTCTTCGCAGCAAAAGCAGTACGAATATAGACCTCCAAGTTCACCAGGACATCCAATGTGCTGCGGCACTTGCGGAAACCAAATTGAGAAGGGGATCTGTTCTAAAACCTTAAAGCATAAAGAGGAACTTATGTTCCTTGGGGGCCGGGCCTATTTGTGCCACTAACTCTGATACATCTTGAGTCTAACTGCTGGCCCTTCCCTTTAATACTTGATACTCCCCATAACAGCAACTAAATTCATAACAAGAACCAATTTAATTTATAAAAAATTTCTTCTGGGATTTGGTATTCCGTGAACCAGTCACTCATCCTGTTTATGAAGTGCGGCCTCATATCTGGTCCCAGTGATAACCTTTTTCTTTTATTTGTCTCTTTCCTTCTCTTGCTCATGTCGACGGTGGTAATCAGTGCCCAATGGTCACTACACAAACTGTGCACAATGTGTGTACTGGCATCCGTGTCCTGTACATTCAGCAGGAGAGCATAGTCTAATCTTCCTCCTCTGAGGTGAGTCGGCTGTTCATCACCCAGGACTCTAAGGTTTTCACTTCCCCTGACAAAGAGTGACAGTTTCCGTCCATTGACATTGGGCTGATGACAGTTGGCACCAAAGTGTGGGTGTCTGGCATTCAGGTCACCGACCAGCAGGGTAGGTTCTCCATTAACAAACTCAGGCAGTGTGTCAAGGTCAAGTTTACTCTGTGGCACATATAGGTTGATTATATGTAGAGCATTATTGTTTAAGTGAAGGGTTACTCCCAGTGATTCAAACTCATCGCCCATGTGCAGGTCATCAGTAATCTGTGCAGCAGACATCTAGATGTTACCGCTGCTAGGCTTAGGCTCGGCTACAAGTACCTCTGGCAGGTACTTGTAGCCGAGCACCGCTTGGTGGGTGGACAACCTGTCCTCTTAAAAATAACGTCGCTTTTGGCCGTTTACCAGTATGGCCGAAAGTGGACCTAATTTGAAAATTAAAAAATATGAAAATAAATTTTGGATTTTTTTCAACAACAGTAAGTTAAGGGTCCGCTGGTAGGTTAGGTGGGCAGGAAATTCTCATAAAGTTTCAAAACGTTATAAAAAACGTTAAGTGAAAGTTTCAGTGACGTTATTTTTAAGAGGAGGGGTTGGCGGCGGTGATGGCGCACCTGGTACAAGCGGGTAATTACCATAATTCCCATAAGTGTGACAGTGACAGGAGTGACATCCGGAGCGGCGCCCACACCCGCTAATTACTCACACCCACAACCCCCTCCTCCCTCCACTATAGTCCCGCCCCCCTCTCCCGCCCCCTAGCCCCGCCCCTAGCTCCCCCTCCCGCCACAGGTGAGGGGTGAGGGAGGTGGTATTGGTGACGTGTGGTCCTGGTGTACCACAACGTACTGGAGTGAACGATATGGAAGAAAATGCAGAATAGAACCAGTGAAGAGCAGAGGTGCCATAGGCACAATCAGAGAACACTGTATAAACATCAGAGGTCCAGTGAAGAGCAGAGGTGCCATAGGCACAATCAGAGAACACTGTATAAACATCAGAGGTCCACGGTTGTTAAACGTCCTCCCAGCGACTATAAGAAATATTGCCGGAACAACCGTGGACATCTTCAAGAGAAAACTAGATAGTTTTCTAAGAGAAGTTCCGGATCAACCGGGCTGTGGTGGGTATGTGGGCCTGCGGGCCGCTCCAAGCAACAGCCTGGTGGACCAAACTCTCACAAGTCAAGCCTGGCCTCGGACCGGGCTTGGGCAGTAGAACAACTCCCAGAACCCCATCAACCAGGTATATGTGGGCCTGCGGGCCGCTCCAAGCAACAGCCTGGTGGACCAAACTCTCACAAGTCAAGCCTGGCCTCGGGCCGGGCTTGGGCAGTAGAACAGCTCCCAGAACCCCATCAACCAGGTATATGTGGGCCTGCGGGCCGCTCCTAGCAACAGCCTGGTGGACCAAACTCTCACAAGTCAAGCCTGGCCTCGGGCCGGGCTTGGGCAGTAGAACAACTCCCAGAACCCCATCAACCAGGTATCAACCCTTCCCCTCTTGCTGTGAGTGGAGGTGGTTGTGGTGTGGTGACGTGGGTGGAGGTGGTGGAGGTGGTTGTGGTGACAGTGGGTGGTGGAGGTGGTTGTGGTGACAGTGGGTGGAGGTGGTTGTGGTGACAGTGACGGTGACAGCGTGCTCAAGGTCTACCAGTTGTCTCGTTACCATTGTTTCATTACTGTGAAGGTGCCCCCCCCACACACACTGTCGAGGTCTCTTCCATCACATTCTATGCTACCAAGGTCACCCCCTCTCCCCCATACAGTGTGAAGGTCACCCCCTCCCCCCATACACAGTACCAAGGTCACCTCCCCATACACAGTACCAAGGTCACCTCCCCCATACACAGTACCAAGGTCACCTCCCCCATACACAGTACCAAGGTCACCTCCCCCATGCACAGTATCAAGGTCACCCCCTCCCCCCATACACAGTACCAAGGTCACCTCCCCCATACACAGTATCAAGGTCACCTCCCCCATACACAGTATCAAGGTCACCTCCCCCATACACAGTTTACAATGGTATGTGATAAATGTGACCATGGAGTGGTAGACACTAGAACGATGTCAATAAGAATAGCAGGTTAAGTAGGGCGAAGAATATTCAGCTGTCTGTCAAAGAGAACACAGTAACAGTCAATCAAATAATAATTAGTTTAAGTACAGTGAAAATATCTGTACCTCAGGGCACAGTCCTTGCATCACTGCTCTGTACCTCAGGGCACAGTCCTTGCATCACTGCTCTGTACCTCAGGGCACAGTCCTTGCATCACTGCTCTGTACCTCAGGGCACAGTCCTTGCATCACTGCTCTGTACCCCAGGGCACAGTCCTTGCATCACTGCTCTGTACCTCAGGGCACAGTCCTTGCACCACTGCTCTGTACCTCAGGGCACAGTCCTTGCATCACTGCTCTGTACCTCAGGGCACAGTCCTTGCACCACTGCTCTGTACCTCAGGGCACAGTCCTTGCACCAATGCTCTGTATCTCAGGGCACAGTCCGTGCATCACTGCTCTGTACCTCAGGGCACAGTCCTTGCATCACTGCTCTGTACCTCAGGGCACAGTCCTTGCATCACTGCTCTGTACCTCAGGGCACAGTCCTTGCATCACTGCTTTGTACCTCAGGGCACAGTCCTTGCATCACTGCTCTGTACCTCAGGGCACAGTCCTTGCATCACTGCTCTGTACCTCAGGGCACAGTCCTTGCACCAATGCTCTGTACCTCAGGGCACAGTCCTTGCATCACTGCTCTGTACCTCAGGGCACAGTCCTTGCATCACTGCTCTGTACCTCAGGGCACAGTCCTTGCATCACTGCTCTGTACCTCAGGGCACAGTCCTTGCATCACTGCTCTGTACCTCGGGGCACAGTCCTTGCATCACTGCTCTGTACCCCAGGGTACAGTCCTTGTACCACTGCTCTGTACCTCAGGGCACAGTCCTTGCATCACTGCTCTGTACCTCAGGGCACAGTCCTTGTACCACTGCTCTGTACCTCAGGGCACAGTCCTTGCATCACTGCTCTGTACCTCAGGGCACAGTCCTTGCATCACTGCTTTGTACCTCAGGGCACAGTCCTTGCATCACTGCTTTGTACCTCAGGGGCACAGTCCTTGCACCACTGCTTTTCATTATTCTCATATCAGATATAGACAAAAATACAAGTCACAGCTTCGTATCATCTTTTGTAGATAACACAAAAATCAGCATGGAATTTACTTCTGTTGAAGACATTGAAAAACTACAAGCAGATATTAATAAAGTTTTCAACTGGGCAGCAGAAAATAACATGATGTTTAACAGTGATAAGTTCCAGTTACTTTGGCATGGTAAAAATTAAGACATTAAGCAAAATACAAGTTACAAAACACAATGAAATCTGTGTATATTAGGGAAAGCAACATGTAAAGAATCTGGGAATAATGATGTCTAACGACCTAACGTTTAGGGAGCATAACCAAGGAAATATTGCGTCAGTTCGAAAAATGATCGGATGGATTACGAGAACTTTCAAATCCAGGGATCCCATCACAATGGTTGTACTCTTCAAATCACTTGTGCTGTCCTGGCTTGAGTACTGCTCAGTACTCACTTTCCCCTTCAAAACAGGAGAAATTGCCGAAATTGAAGGAATTCAAAGAACATATACAGTACGGCATACATATAGACACGATAAAGCACCTTAACTATTGGGACTGTTTCAAAGCTCTCAAAATATACTCTCTAGAAAGGAGACAAGAGAGATCCCAAATCATATATACATGGCAAATACTGGAAGACGAGGTTAAAATTTGCACTAAAACAACAAACTAGAGTGGCACATATGGAAGAAAATGTGGAATAGGGCCAGTCAAGAGCAGGGGTGCCATAGGCACAATACAAGAAAGCTGTATAAACATCAGAGGTCCACGGTTGTTCAACACCCCTCTCAGCAGGAATAAGAAACATTGCCGGAACAACAGTGGAAATCGTCAAGAAAAAAGTGGACAGTTGTCTGCAAGAAGTGCCGGACCAGCCGGGCTGTAATGGATATGTAGGCCTGGGGTCCACTTGAAGCAACAGCCTGGTGGACCAAGCTCACAAGTCAAGCCTTGCCTGGGGCCTGGGCTTGTTGTGTAGAACTCCCAGAACCCCCATCCAGGTATAGAAGCAAGGTCACCTCTAGCCTCCATATACAGTGTGACATCCTTTCACCCCACCGTGGGTTTTCTCCCACATACCTTACACCATTAATTTGACGTTGTGCACCAGTTAAGATGCTTCGCACCATTACTCTGGCGCACACCACAACAGATTTATTGATGAAGATTAAGCCACCCAATAGGTGGCATGGGCATGAATACCCCGTAAGTGGTAGATTTCTTGGAGTGAACGTGATCTTTGGTTGTAAAAGGATATACTTTGTGCTGCGCTCGCATTTAAATCGTCAGTCCTTACTATGTGGCTGGTATCGCGGGGGAGGATACTGCTTGACAGTATTTATGAGGGTGTCCAGCTCCAGGACACAACACACACAATGACGTCACATATTCCTTTATATATATATATATACTGTATACCCCCCCCCCCCCCCCCCCGACGAGGCCACCACACTTGTGTGTCATAGTTGGTGTGGGTAAGTCTTTAGGAACAAAACATGTAGGAAATACCGGCAGATCCTATTTACACCTGATTCTTTATTCTATTATGTAAGCTAAATAAGTTATCTGCTGCATTTAAACTTGTGGGGTCTCTTCATTTTCTTTGGTGCACAACAGTGTTTACTTACATCTTCTTTATATCTAAATTTGCACAATTTTATTCCATTGTTTTCAGTTGCATCATAATTCAACCTGTCCTCAGGGAGATCTGCTCAAGGAAATAGTCTGGGAACGACTACATCATTACTGCTGTTATCAACACTATCTGCGGTTAGGTTAAGGTTTTTCTTTACGGGCTCACCATAGCCCGTGCTACATGGAAATTTTGTTCTGAGTAGCTAAATCTAAAACAACAAGGAGTACTTCTACTCCCCAAGCTTGGACCAGGGCCTGATCCAAGCCAACAGGTCCAACAGGCAGTTGCGGAGCAGATCGCATTAGCTACTACAACAAAGTTGATCTGGCACTTCTTTGTGGAATGTGGAATTTTCTCATGAACACATCCACTTTTATACCGGCAATATTTCTTACGTTTAGTTAGAGATCCACGGCTATTCAATACTCTCTGAGTTCTATTACAGTATGCCTATGGCACCTCTGCTCTTTACTGACTATTATGTATTTCTTTCTGCACCTTTCGTTCTAGTATGTTGTGCAAATTTGGGACCTGGCCCTCCAGTATCTTCCATGTACTGTATATATTATTCTATACTGCTCTCATCTTTTTCGCAAAGAGCACATTTTGAGAGTTTTGAGACATTCCCAATAGTGCTTTATCGCAGTGGTCACCAACCGCTGGTCTGCCAGAAAAATCTGGACATTATTTGCATTTTTTGTTTTATTAATAATAAAACAAAAATAATATTAAGAAATTCTTATATTCTGAAGATTTTATTTTATTTGTATATTGTATGTAACATTGTATTTTCTGTTATATTTAATGGCATCAAATAGTTTGACTTTCATAACTATCATTTCTTGTTTGGTTTCAGATTCGACTGCAATAAACCCATAATAAGTTAAAAAAAAAATATTTTGCATTTGGTTAATACTACAAAAGATAATGTAAATGATGATAATAGTAACAACAGTAATGTGTACACTTAACTGTGAGGTGACCAATGGTTCAGAGCCTCCACAGTCCTCGTCACCCACCATTACCAAGAACAGTCCAACTGGAGCCGGAGAGAAGAACAAACTCAAAATATCAAGAAAATATGATTTTGAACTACTTGAAATATGCAATTATTCAAGAACTTGGTAGTGAGCTGCATCATCCATGGCCACTTTGTGTTGTGTTTTTCTGTGAGTTTATCCAGTGATGCCATGAAATTTTCCAAACTCTCAAGACACTGCCAGTCAAAACACCCAGATTTAGTTAGGAAACCACTTAAATATTTTCAAGGAATGCGTGAAAATATGCAAAAGCAAGTAATTGTTTTAACAAAAATAACCGTTGGAGTAAGTTCTTATTAGTGGTCCGTGGCAGGCAATGGAGAGGATTCTATTTTTCCACTGGATGGGGGGGCGGTGTGTAGGACAGACATATCCCTCGCTCAGAGCTTCACCGACATGGAAGCTGAAAAACCGACTATTCTGCATTGGAAGAAAATGCAGAATAGAACCAATGAAGAGCAGGAGTGCCGTGGGCACAATCAGAGAACACAGTATAAACATCAGAGGTCCGCGGTTGTTCAACATTCTCATGGCGAGCATAAGAAATATTGCCGGAACAACCATGGACATCTTCAAGAGAAAACTAGATCATTTTCTCCAAGGAGTGCCGGACCAGCCGGGCTATGGTGGACACGTAGGCCTGCGGGCCATTCCAAGCAACAGCCTGGTGGACCAAACTCTCACAAGTCAAGCCTAGCCTCAGGTGGGACTTGGGGAGTAGAAGAACTCCCAGAACCCCCATCAACCAGGTATATGTGGGCCTGCGGGCCGCTCCAAGCAACAGCCTGGTGGACCAAACTCTCACAAGTCAAGCCTGGCCTTGGGCCGGGCTTGGGGAGTAGAACAACTCCCAGAACCCCATCAACCAGGTATCAACCCTTCCCCAAGCAGATATATGTGGGCCTGCTAATTAGCGGTCCATGGGATCATATTAGTGGTTCGTGGTATGGAAATTATGAATTTAGTGGCTGTGAGATTCACAGGACCGCGGACTTTATCGTATACATGCCGTATATGTTCTCTGTACTCCCTCTACTTCAGTAATCTCTCCTGCTCTGAAGGGGGAAGTATTGAGCAGTACTGAAGGCAGGAAAGCACAAGTGAATTGAATATTAAGCATTGTAGTGGAAGCCCTGTTTATGAAGGTTCTCATAATCCATCATATCATTTTCCTGGCTGATACCATGCTGTATTTGGTCATGTTCACATGAGGTAATAGTACAGTGATGCCATGAGACATCAGATATTGAAACTCTTAACTAAAGGGTTTTCATTAATAAGAACCTCATCCATGAATCTTTAGACTTGAGAAAACCTGGACAATTATGGTGAAGATTCGTGTTAATGGCAACATATATGCTCACAGGTCTGGAAATCGGCATGTCAGGGTCGGTGGAGCGGCAGTCACCCTTGAGCGTGGCGCCCGACACCCTACTCTCCCCCTCCTCCACCTCTACCTTCTCCACCACCAATGGCGGACCAGCCTCCCCAAGGTAGGTCAGCTCTACCATACACACAATCACACTAACCTACCACTCAGGAGACAATTTGTCATTTTTATTTATACTTTCATAATCCATAATTATGAAAGTTTGATCCACTTTGGCTACAAATAAATATTACAGTACATAAACTACATATTCATTTTATTGTATTTAATATTATTACTGTTTTGCCTGTCTCTCTTGTTTAATGACTTTATTTTCATTGCCACCTTTGAATTTATGTCGTCATTTATACGTAACTGTTTGTAAATTAATAGTATGTTATCTGGGTATTCATCATGTGCATAAACTTAACTAAAAGTTTTTCACATTGTGAGTATTCGCCGTGTTCTTTCAGTATATCAACGCCTCCCTTCACCATTGGGTCGAGTGGTAATATGCTCAGTTCCAGCAACAGCAGCAGCAACAGCCTGAGCACCTCACCCAACCAGTACCCTCCCAGTCACCCGTTGTCGGGCTCCAAGCACTTGTGTTCCATCTGCGGCGACCGTGCCTCTGGCAAGCACTATGGCGTCTACAGGTACAGTCACCTCTCTACCCTTCTCTCACACACTCCGTCAAGTCCACTTAAGTCAATTTTATAGTATACAAGTTTCACTTTGTTTTAAGTTTTATTTAATATGCCTGATTGTTAAACGATTTGGCGGGTCGTATTCCAGGGAACATAGGATTAAGGACCTGCCCGAAACGCTATGTGTGCTAGTGGCTGTACAAGAATGTAAGAACTCTTGTATATATAAATATATAAATATAATACATACATTATTCTTCACTGCAGTAATCATACTTTTGCATCAGCATGTACGGTGGACAACAATGTTTAAGTATAATTAATCTACAGTAGTAATATATTTTGGGCAGGCTGTTTACAAATTACATGGAGCACTTAGTAAATATAGCAGTGTAGTGCACAATAGTCACACAATAAACAACCTTTACTTACCAATAGTCAAACATTCCCGTCTTATAATTACCTTCAAGCTATAGTTTTAACCTTTCTGATAGTGTCACCATTGAGCTGGCCACAAAATCCATAACTAGCCCTAGTTTATTATAACAAAAATAGCAAATACGAGAAAACGTATTATTCTCGTTTTATATTCTAAGATATTTAGTCATACATAGATAAGTCATTAATACTCAACCTTAATGAAAGATAAATTAATATGCATAATAACCAATACCATGTAGTCCCTAGTCCTGTCTTCAGTAAGTTCAAGCAATATATCACAGTTGAAACTATCAGTTGGTGGCTCAAACTGCTGTTTTTTTAACAGCTTTGAGAAGCGAGGCCTTGTCGCAGCCCGAGCACATCGGAACACATTGGCAAGATCCAGTTTATCCCTTTCTTGGTTTAATGGCAGTCATGGTAGCCAGCCTCGCAGAAATAGATTGCCACAAATGACATCACGACTTTGAGAACTGTCAGAAAATGTGGAATAAACTGCCAACTGTTCATGGTGAAAGTCTCCATGTATACCGTTACCTTCCCCCTCACCATGTACACTGTTACCTTCTCCCTCACCATATATACTGTTACCTTCCCCCTCACCATGTATACCGTTACCTTCTCCCTCACCATGTACACTGTTACCTTCTCCCTCACCATGTATACTGTTACCTTCCCCCTCACCATGTATACCGTTACCTTCCCCCTCACCATGTACACTGTTACCTTCTCCCTCACCATGTATACTGTTACCTTCCCCCTCACCATGTATACCGTTACTTTCCCCCTCACCATGTACACTGTTACCTTCTCCCTCACCATGTATACTGTTACCTTCCCCCTCACCATGTATACCGTTACCTTCCCCCTCACCATGTACACTGTTACCTTCTCCCTCACCATGTATACTGTTACCTTCCCCCTCACCATGTATACTGTTACCTTCTCCCTCACCATGTATACTGTTACCTTCTCCCTCACCATGTACACTGTTACCTTCTCCCTCACCATGTATACTGTTACCTTCTCCCTCACCATGTACACTGTTACCTTTTCCCTCACCATGTACACTGTTACCTTCTCCCTCACCATGGAGCTTCACTCTTGCTGTGATATAGTTGTCCTGTTTCCACTGTATGAATATGGCAGTTGATGCATTCTCCTCCTGGGGATCCGGATAATGCAAGTGTCTGCTGATAATGATGAGTCAATTACTAACATAAGACCGGTGTCGGTTGACCCAACACTTCCCCTGGTGCCAACACCACAGTTGCACCATACTGCTTCATACTCAACTGTCTACATCACATCACCATATAAAAATGATCTGATATTTTTAACACAATTCCAAGACATCAGGTAATTCAGATAATACCTTTCACTTATGAAGGAGAGATGAGAAATTTCAGGATAGAAAAATTAGAGCAGTAATGAGAGAATCTTAAGAGAATCTTTCTTGAGAGAATTCTTGAGAGAATCTTTCGGGATAAAATGTCATCAGTGGAGTTGTACAAGGTTCAGTACAATATGAGTACCCCAGTAATCTTCATTGACTATATAAATGAGCTGCCTGATGGTATTCGAAGTTGTGTGAATATGTTGATGGAACATTCTAGCTACTAGGAAAGCAAAAGACTTAGATGAATGTTATGCCCCTCAAAATTATCTAAACAAAATAATCAGATGGAGCGACACATGGCATGACAAAGTAGCATAATATTTGACGGTAAAATGCTTTTTAAAAACTTTGACCAGGGTCGAAGGTATTCCATATCTACAGGTTACTACAAAAAATTACCTATTCTACATGGACATTTAATTCACATGAACCCGTCTGAGAACTAAGCCGCACACCAGAAGACGAGATGACGAGGTTTCCTTATCGACTTGATAATGGTCCAGGACGGACCGAAACGTCGCCGTCTCCTCGTCTTCTGGTGTGTGGTTTAGTTCTCATATCTTCAAGCCATGTTATTGCAACTCATCATCTGCATGAACACTTCTCTTATTGGAATACAGCAATAGTACTGTCCAAATTTCTCTTAGACTTAAGTACTGAACTTGGTAACACTATCTATACAATGTATATTTTCAGTCATGTTGCCCTCTTAGTAGTTTAAATAATAATATTCAACAATTTATAAAGTTTATTTTTTATGATTTACTCATAATGCAACACAGTGCTGTAGTTTGTCATAAGATATATTCCCATAGGAGTCTTGGGGTACTTAGTGGGGGGGGGGGGAGGGGCTGTTAACAAGCCACCGGCTTCCTGTCCTTGTCAAGGCCACTGGCGAGGTGGTGGCCCTTGGGTGAATTCGGGTACAGTATTTTTGTCAATTACTATACCTTCGTACAGTGTAACCATATTTAGTTTAACAATAAAATATTGTAACTGCTATCCTGATCTGTTTTTACAGTAGCCATCTTGTTACATAAATTCCAGAGGAAGACATTGAAATTTTTTATATATTTAGTATAATCTTAATTCAAAAAATCCAAATTTTATTGCAATACTGTACAGTATTTGCATGCACATGGCTATTTTTACTTCAAACACAACTGCCTGGTTCTTTTACGTCAACTAGTTTCCCAGCCTGGTACCCTTTTTTGGTAATTACAGTACTCAATTACAATATGCCCTCACATAGCATGATGATTATTTTTTTTTTACAAGAAGGTACATTGAGTTTTGTAACAATTTTGGGGTGGCTATACAATGCATAAATATTAGTACAATGAACAGCTACAAATTCATGAAAATTGATAGTAGTTAAATTACTTGCTTACCTTCTTGCAAAGTCACTAATAGGCAGCGTATTTTAGACAGGTCTAGTGGCTAACAAAACAAATAAAATATACAGTAAGAATTTAGTGATTTTAGCAGTGAAGTGACATACAGTCTTAAAACTCATGTGCTTTAATGGACACTTAAACTAGTGGATATATTTTATAGTTAACATGTAGAGCAGAGCTCCTGTTTTGTTTAAGGTAATGACAATTTAGTACTGTTACTACAGGTTGCATAATGTGGATAAAAGGATGGTGAATTTCTAACAAGGAAATTAAATTCTATTTTAATTTTTAAAAAGTAAATGTTGTTCATTACTTCATCACAATATAAAGGGAGTTCCATATCACAGATACATTAATTTACCTGGTGTTTGCATAGATGTATGTACACAATCAAAAAGTTACAGGGAATTACTTCTTGTGTAATAATATTAATTAGTGCAATTACATCCATCAAGGGAGTGTGTAAAGAGATAGTACAGAAACAAAGTTTTCTAAGTACAGTACAGAAGACTGAGAACATGCAGGCGATGAGTCACAATAACGTGGCTAAATAATGTTGACCAGACCACACACTAGAAGGTGAAGGGACGACGACGTTTCGGTCCGTCCTGGACCATTCTCAAGTCCACTGTGAGACTTGAGAATGGTCCAGGACGGACCGAAACGTCGTCGTCCCTTCACCTTCTAGTGTGTGGTCTGGTCAACAAGACCGAGAACATGTATGGAATACAGTACTGTATGCATATTTAGCATGCCTATAGATTTGAACAGAAGAGTTCTATGTTGCCAAAAGACAATTTCTTATACAGTATAGCTGATTTTTGTCAAGTGATGATGGCTTTGATGCAGTTTGTAGTAGAGAAGCCTTGTGTTATGCCAAGCTATGAGAAGAATATAGAAGTAGTATCAGTCTCCGTGGCATAGTGGTAAGACACTCGCCTGGCGTTCCACGAGCGCTTTGTTCTGGGTTCGTATCCTGGCCGGGGAGGATTTACTGGGCGCAAATCCTTAACTGTTGCCTCTGTTTAACTCAACAGTAAAATGGGATCCTGGTTGTAAAAACAATTCTTCGCGGGGGGTCATATTCCAGGGAACATAGGATCAAGGACTTGCCCGAAATGCTACGCGTACTAGTGGCTGTACAAGAATGTAAGAATGCTTATGTATATATATATACACTCTATATATATATATAAAAAAGTGTTCCAAAGATATTTCAAAGCAAAATTCATTACTCTCATATCAGTAAAACATCTACCACTTTCTAGCTACAAAGATACCGTGTTGTATAAAACAGATTTGTACACTCATTAGTAATGTGAGTAAACATTATCTTTCATGTCATCTTTGAAGCACCTAAGGGTACAACAGAAGTGGTAGAATATATGAAATTTGTTGTGATGAAACAAATGCTGTTTAATATACTTCAAAGTATAAAACATTAATAAAATCGAGGTTAGCTTGCACTGCATGAGTTACAAGAGACAAGGATGTGATAGTAAGACACAATAATATTGCTATACACAAAATAAGCACTACATATACATGCACTGGTATGTGAGTATATGGTCTTTATAAGTACTAAAGTACTTATTATCTTTATAAGTACTAAAGTACTTATTATCTTTATAAGTACTAAAGTACTTATTATCTTTATAAGTACTAAAGTACTTATTATCTTTATAAGTACTAAAGTACTTATAAAGTACTGTATATGGTCTACTCTACATTACTGACTTTTAAAAAGACATTTACAGTAACAAAGTACTTTATTCATTACTGTATATTTATGGCTTTAACATTGAGCTTAATATTATTTTCACACATTTTACAGCTGTGAGGGCTGCAAAGGATTTTTCAAACGAACAGTTCGCAAAGACCTAACTTATGCCTGTCGAGAGGACAGATCCTGCACCATTGACAAGAGACAAAGGAACCGATGCCAGTATTGCCGATACCAGAAATGTTTATCCATGGGCATGAAGAGAGAAGCGGTCCAGGTAGGGGCAGTAGAGGTGGGCTTGGTTGTTCTGCACTGGGCAGACATCCTTAACTTTCTGTTGTCTGCATGATTGTTGTATACACGATGATGGATTGGGAGCCTTAGACTCAATACAAATTAGAGTGATTGAAATTATGAAACAAAATTGACATAAGCTCTCCATCCATCATAGAAAAATGTATGATAAAGTCCTTTCACACTGGCCATGAATGCAAGCCATAATTCTCAAAGGATACGCACTAAATGTGCTTTTGATGAACGTGGCCGCTGTAATAGACTTTATCATCGGATTTTATATCTGAATACAGTTTTATTTGTTGTAACAATTGTGTTTCTTCATGACTTTCAGGAGGAGCGCCAACGTACAAAAGGAGACAAAGGAGACGGCGACACAGAATCATCATGTGGAGGCATCTCGGATATGCCAATTGCAAGTATCCGTGAGGCAGAACTCAGCGTTGAACATACAAATGAGCATCCACTTGACCAAGGGGTAAGCTTTCATATTTATATCATGTGAAATTATTCAGGTATTATTTACAGTAACATTGAAGTTTATTTATTTACAATAATGGGGAAAATGGATGGAGAAAAATGGATGGGTATACTGTATTAAGGGTTTGAACCTTACCCAATAATATATACATTATTATCGTAAGAGTCCATATTACAGTTAGATACTGTGTCTTCATCTGGGGTTAATCTATGCATTAAATTACCTAACATTACACATGCAGGAGAAAGCGGCAAACCTGTATTTAAAACAAAAGTTTGTCCTGGTATTCACACCACACACAATGCATATTACACAAGTATTGTATTACTTAGAAAACAGTATGAGACAAAAAATGTAATGTTTCTATCACATGAATTCTCCCTAACTTCCCAGTAGTCCTAGCTGTCACCTCAACAAACTAGTTTAGAGACCATTTCTTCCAGTAGTAGCTAATACAATCCTTGTAGAGAGAGAGCTTAGTGAAAAATCATGTACTACAGTATCAAAGGGGGGCCGGTCGGCCGAGCGGACAGCACGCTGGACTAGTGATCCTGTGGTTCTGGGTTCGATCCCAGGCGCTGGTGAGAAACAATAGGCAGAGTTTCTTTCACCCTATGCCCCTGTTACCTAGCAGTAAAATAGGTACCTGGGTGTTAGTCAGCTGTCACGGGCTGCTTCCTGGGGGTGGAGGCCTGGTCGAGGACTGGGCCGCAGGGACACTAAAAAGCGCCAAAATCATCTCAAGATAACCTCAAGATAACCATCATACTATTGTACCACACAAAATGGTACACCTTGTCTACCACTTTGATAGCAAAGAAAATACCTGGAAGTAGTAAAAAGTCCAGTATGGGCTCACCAAGTGAATTCTGGAGACTTTAATAAATCAATGGTTGCCTTGGGAGATAGTGTGTGGTAGGGTATGGTGTTCATGGTAGATATGGTGTGGTGGGAGACGTCTGACCGAGGAGTTATAATGTGGCTGGGCAGGGAACGTGAAGTGTAATGTGGCTGGAGGGGGGGGGGGGGGTGACCTGGGCAGTATAATATAGTATGGGTTGGTGGTCTCTGGAAGCACCACACAGTGTACCTAAATGTACCCGTAGTGTTGCCTAAATGAATTACAATATAATGGAATTAGGGCACAAGTCTTCCTGGACTGCCTTTCAATAATTATCATCTTCAGTTTTAAACATTTTATATCCAGGAAAATCTTTAGAAATCTTCAACATTAGTTTTCAAACAGAAATGAACATGGCTAAGGAAGGTGAGGTGGATAATATTGTTGACGGCACGTGTGACCAAACCATTTTGTCCAAGCTTTTTTTTACATTAAGGGTTATTTGCAGGTATTATCTCAACATAAAAAAAGCTAGTTAGATTTGGTACATAGATTTTGTACATCATAGTACAAAAATATATGGTGAATATTTTATTGGAATTTTCATTTCGGATAACTAATGAACATGGCGAATCACTTCAAATTTACACCATATGTTTATGTGCTTACGCCATATGTTTATGTGCTTACACCATATGTTTATATGGTGTAAGATTGTTAAATGTAATGTTACAATTTGAACAATTTTGGGCTCATTGTCATAATTTTCGTAACAAATTATAGTTTACTTAGTGAGGCTAAAAGTTTCCTTTTGGCTAATATGCCAAAACTGATATAGTTGAATTACATCATATTTGGTGCACATTGGTCGTGGAAAATGTCTGAGGATGTATGATATATTCCTTGTGTGTTTCACAGCCACAGTTTTTATTTTTTAATTAAAGTTTTTTGGGGTCAATGTCAATAATTTATTCAGTTTGTATAAAGTGTCATTGAGCTTTGAGTGAAGGATTATCCTGTATTGGGATGCAAAAGTGTGGCCACAAAAGAAACATTTCTAAGCAGCCTTATCTAAATGCACTCTCCTTGCCTTTTGTATTCCACCTCATGTCCTCGTGGAACCTTTCCTGCGTATAATCCTACGTTTCACCTTTCCAGACTATTGGACGTGTACTAATCTTACTAACTCCTACTTCATTCTTTTATATTCTTGCAATCACATCATATCTCACCCTCTTCCTTCGTCTTAATGATCACAATGAATTTTTTTTTATACTACCAACTCACACCTTATACTCTTGTCCTCTGCCATCCTGCATCTTCCATACATTTACCCCTATAATTGTATTGATGTGCAGCTTTCCAACCCCTCTAGTGGCAGTTTTGGGAACTGCCACGCACTGACAAAATGTCCACGTTAACAAACGTGTGCACCAACAAAAATGCACTGCTAATGATATCATCATCTCCAGTTCAGTGGAATTCCATGGAAGTGGTCTCAAAACCACTCATTAATTTTTAAGCTTTATGTGGACGTCATAACTATCATGGAAGCAAAAGCTGAGAAATCTGGATAAATACCATATAGCCAAATCTAGAGAACTCCCATGACAAAAATAATTGTATTAAAGGCAATGCTTGCTTGAGTAACCCAGAGTATGAAGAGCAAGTTAAACCATCAGTAACCTCTAGCAGCACAAGTGCACTCAATAGTCTAGTTGTTGATGTGTTAAAAAAATAAAAAATAAAATATGGCCTATGAAACTATCTCCCATAATACAAGAATTTAAAAAGGCAGAAATATATACACAGCATTAATGAAGATCTGTGTTCTCAGAATGTCAGTGGGGCAATCTAAACATTCCATACTAAAGGAAATGAAGATTGGCAAGACAGCTGCCTTTAACCACTTCACAACTCATTATTAAGAAAGCAGACCCAGAAGACCCCCACAAAGGCAACACTTTACTGCTCTTCAAACCCCACAGAATCAAGATGAACCCGCCCGATCTACGTCCCCATCGAGCCCAGCGATGACCACTCTCTCTCCTTCCTGTCTTCAGCCCATCTTGCCAGCAGATGTGACCATGGGCACTACCCTGGGGGGAGGGAGGGGAGATGATGCAGTGAGGGGTGTTGGCCACAAGTTTCCAGCCCAAGCTTACAACACCAACTATCAGAGAGGCAACCAGGCAAGAATCAAATACCAGAATATTACACCAAGCTCACAAATTGAAAACTGCCTACCACTGAAATATTTTTGGAATCCTCTTAAAGTTCTACCTTTAAATCAATGTTTATGATTCTCTCTTGTTAATTAGTAATCCAGTTTATCAGAGCTACAGAATAATGCTTCTGTTGTTCATTTACATTACCTTGAAATCATGGACTACAATTGATTAATACTACTAATGATAAGGTCAATCAATTCAAAATTTTTTATATTAATATTTTATATGATTTGTCCATAAACATGCTATTCTTCAGGACGCTAACAGCCAGTCTCTCAAAAATCAGCCCTTTAATCTATCTTTTAACATACTGTATATAACATGGCAACACTTACAGCAATTTTCCCAACAAGACTGACCCAAATTGATTAAATTGGTTATGTTAAAATGCAGCTCGCACAAACCATTTGCTACTATCAAAAAATTATAATGTCAAAATTCATAAATTATTTTGACACCAGGGGTTTGGCATTTAAATAAAGCAGCACCTCACAGCATTAGTGATGCTACATCTCCAATTTATAGAGTAATGCACGGAATATCTCAATAAATTAATAAAATGTGCCCAATGCCCTTTTTCTGATGAGCTGCCAGTAGCTCGTAGTGTAACTCTGGTACCATCAAGCCTTAGCTAATCACACCAAACCTCCGACACTCGTCCTTACTGCAAGCCACAACCTGAATGTAGCTTAGGGAGCTACTAAGAGATCCCTCTTAGAAAAAAAAATACATCATTTGTAAAATTTATCATCACACAATCAAGAAATCCAATTTATGATAAGACTCCAACACTTGCATTTTCAGCTATAGTAAAACTAGTACCTGTACTGTAATTAAATTTAAATAAGTTTGGTGACGTTCACACTGACTTAGTAGTACAGTAACATAAAAATGACTTCAATGCCCAATGCTGTTCCACAGCCTTTACCCACTCTAACAAGAATGACAGCATTCAGCAATACCTTAATGTTGACAAATTCTCCTCCAGGGCTGTTATATACACGCTTCTTTATTCTTTTCAATATTTTCCATTTTCAGTTTGGTCCATGAGATATGCACCAAGCACACCACTAAAAATCAAAAATAGTATACAGTAAATGCTAGTACACTCATATCGAGACTTCTGTGTACTGTATATGCTTATAAAACAAAATTGGAAGATGTCCACTTAACAAGATCTATGAATGCAGTTTAAGGGGGGGGGGGGGAGACCCTGTGTTGAATATAATGAAACAAGCCTTAGAGGTAAACAAGCCTTAAAGCTACCCCCACTGATATAGTACTATCCTATTTGGGGTCATCAGAGTTCTTGTTGCCTACCAGGGACCACGAACCAGAACCTGGCCCCCTCAGAGAGGAGCAGGGAGCAATGGGTTACGAGCACTTTACATGTAAAGTATAGCATACTTGCCATCGACAATGGAAGGTGCCCAGAAACGTAGGCAAAACAAAACAGACCACTGGTTGAAAAATGTGACCTACATTCTCCAAAGAGCAAAAGAACTCACCCATTAAGAAAACAAACAAGCAACACTTTTTTCAACTGGCCCCCAGCTCATAAGCTCCACCCCCCCCCCCTTTCTGCGGGCGGAGGGGGGAACAAGCTCGGGTGAGCCCGGCTACCCATCCTCCAGTTCTTGATTGATGAAAGCTGCCAACTGGAGGGAGGGAGGGATGGGGGCTCAGGGAGCCTCCGTAGCTCACACAGAAACTGGCGTTTCATTACATTCAATGCTGGTTTTCTGTGGGGAGCCCCGTCGGCTCCCTCTCCCGCTTACACACACAGAAGGAAAAACAAGGACTTACCAGGGAGGCAACAGCACCACAGGTCTCAATGCAAGTAAGACACAGACGGCCGTGACAGGTGCCCCAAAGCAACACAAGGCTGTAGAGGGCCTGGACATTCATGATATATCTGGCGGCCAGGACCCTGTTCAACCTTCAAAACCCCTGCACCCAAATATCATCCAAAGACATATTGCCAAAGACAGCCATAAGAGTGGCATGCTTCCTAACATCATGGGCACGAAGGTAGACCACAGATTGGCTAGACTTAATGACACTGTGGACAACCTGAGACACACAAGCCTTGGAACAGGAGAACCAGGGAAACTACATCAACCCAAAGCGTGTCCACCGACACAGAACTGGTGGCCCGCAGGTACAGTAGTTGCGTACAGCAGCCACCAGACAACATGCGATGCACTCCTGGCCTAACCAACCAAGCATCTACAACCAATGGACCCCTCTCGAAGCCCGCCATCTCATTCTTCACCAGAAAAGAAGAAGGTTGCAAACGAACAAAATGACTCCCAGGACCAATCATGAACCAAAGGGGCCACTACAAATTGAGAAGAAATTAAGGAAAGAACTCGGTCCAAGGATCAAGAAGGTCAGGTGCATGAACAGGCTGGAGGTGAAAAAATGTATAAGAAAGATTGCAGAATGGAGGGCCAGTGACATCCACCCCAAACTCTAGTTGCAGGGGCTCCACCAACATCACATGATAAGAAGCGACAGTATTCAGCATGATATGCCACTCCAAGAAAAGTCAAGAGAGAAATGACATACAACTCCGTCTGACATTGACTAAACCCGATGAAGGGAAAGAAAATGGCGGAAAGCCCGCCAAGAAACTTCGTACTGTCACTGAGAAGAAGACTGCAGGTGGGACACCATCAAAGAAGCCACCTGATCACTATACAAATGGCGATACACCCGCATCAGAAATACCAGACGCGTATTACAGAGGAGGAGAAGAGCGAACCGGCAAGGAACCTCACCAGCCCCACCAGCCCGGCGGAGCCACGGAAAAATGCCTGGGTTTGGACACCAAGCAAGCAGTGCCTGAAACCAAGGCTGGGCTGGACACCATGGGGCCAGGAGAAGAACTCTCACCCGATAGGATTCCAGCCGAGCAAGAACTTGGAGCAACAGCAGGACTTGGGGAAAAAAGTTACAGGAATCCCCACAGTGTCCAGTCCTGCCGTTGGGGAATGACGTCATGTTCAACGGGAGACGCCGAGACCACGCTGACGTGAAGAAGTCCACCTCCGGGTGCCCATACATCCGGCAAAGCCAAAGGAAAGAAGCGGCCTCGACCGTCCACTCCATGGAAAGAGGAATGAAGCGAGACAGGCCACCTGCCAGGACGTTTGACACTTCTCAAATGTGAACGGCACGGAGAGCTAAACCCTGTGAACTCAGCAGACGAGCTACATGTAGCGACGAGCTCCAAAGAAACCCTGCCAGTCGAGACGCTGAACTATGGGGAAGCAGTCCGAATGGTGTCGGAGCCCCGAGAAACCAAATCTGCCTCAACACCTGCCACACAGCCGCAAACTCCCGCACTATGCTGTGAGCCCGGCGAAAGGACAGCTGCCAACATTCCTGGCAAGACTGGTGAGCACTGGTCACAAATCCCCAACCGACAGACAAGGCGGCTGTGAACACATTCAGCAAGGGAAGAGGAAGGCGCCACAGCACCAAACCCTGAAAACCTGAATAGGAAGTCGGTGATGCAGCAACCGGCACAAAGACACTGGGGGGAGGGGACGAACCCAACAATCGTGAGAGCGGCAAAAGATGCTGCCCCAAAGATATCAGAACAGCCTCTGTAGTGGATAAATCAGAAGAGCAAAGTACAAATTTGGGAATTATGATATCTGACGACCCGACATTTAGTGAACATAACCGAGCAAATATAGTGGCGGCCAGGGAAATGATAGGATGGGTTATGGGAACGTTCAAATCCAGGGACCCCACAGCAATGCTAACACTATTTAAATCACTGGTGTTGTCCTATCTTGAGTATTGCTCGGTACTCACTTTAACTTTCAGAGCAGCAGAGATCTCTGAATTAGAGGGAATACAGAGACCATATAAACGATTAAACATCTGAATTATTGGGACAGTCTCAAAGGTCTCAAAATGGTCTCTCTGGAAAAGAGACAAGAAAGGTGTCAAATACTATATACATGGAAGATACTGGAGGGCCAGGTCCCAAATTTGCACAGTAGATTTTGCTCCAACAACATGCTGGAGCAAAATATACGGATGGAAATGCAGAATAGAACCAATGAGTTGTAGAGGTGCATAAGGCACAATCAGTGAGTACTATCTTAACAACAGGGGTCCACTGCTGTTTAACTCTCTCCCAGCAAGCATTAGAAATAATGCCGGTACGAAGGTGTATGCATTCAAGAGGCACTCGGACAGGTTTTTGCAAGAAGTGCCTGACCAGACAGGCTGTTGTCGATATGTGGGCCTGTGGGCGTTCCAAGCAACAGCCTGTTGGACCAAGTTATCACGAGTCGAGCCTGGCCTTATGCCAAGCTTGGTGAGTAGAACTCTTGAAACCCTCTCTAGGTATACAGGCTCCTGCACAGCTGCTCGAGCAACCGTCAAGTGACTCAGGACTCCCCTCAAAAACAGGCGAAGGTGGGACTCCAGCTAGAGTAAGGCCGTGGGAGGGAGAGAAAGGAATGCAGTCCGAGAATCCCACACAAGGCCCAGCCAAGGCCGAACCCAGGATGGAACCAACTGGGACTTCTGCTAGTACACCAGGAACCTGAACCCGAACACGGTGAGTTCGTAAAGAGCCAGATCCCTGGCTAGCAGACAAGCAGATCGACTGGAAGCCCACACCAGTTGTTGAGGTAGGCCAAGACTCGAAAACCCAGCAGGCATAGACGGAACACCATGACTTGAGTCAAGCTCGTAAAACGTGAGGTGCCAGATTCAGCCCATAAGGGAGACCTAACCTAACCAATCCTGGAACCCTGGAAGGATAGGGACATGCCAATATGCGTTCCTGAGGTCCAAGGAAACCATCCAAACACCCGGATCTAGAACGAGCTGAACCTGGGACAACGGAGGCACTCGAAAAGAAGGGGAAGGAAGCAACCAGTGCAGACAAGTCCAGAATGTACCGGAGATCCGCACAGTCCCAGTTTGGAACTGGAAACAGGCGGGAAACCCACCTGAGCAACGAAGTCGTGTCTACCAATCCCAAGCGAGCCCACTGTGAGATGACCCGACTGATGGACGGGAAAGAGCCCTGTTCCCACAGATCTAACCTTCCCAAAGGGAGGAAGGTCTACCCAACGCCAATAAAGGCCACAAAAAATGACCAGGAAAGCCCACAAATTGTAGGATCAAGCATGAGCAAAGAGAGACATCCTTCCCCCATTACACCGTCAACGGAGCGACCCGTGAAAGAGCCGACATGAACCCCGAGAGCATGAATTCTGTGCAGAGCGAACACTGTGCCGATGAGAAAGACAATACCAGGGACACCACTGACTCAAACTAGCACCACAGGCCTATCCCAACCTCATGAAGCCTGAGGTGTGGCCCAACCCTTCCGAGAGTGCCCAGAACAACCCCCTCCCCCCACCCCCGTGAATCAACAAATCAGAAAGCTAAAGCAACCGACAAAAAACGAGACAACACAGTCCTCTGGGAACAAAAAAGAATAAAATGGCAAAGACTGAAGAGCCAGGGCCCGAGCCGAGTCGAACGAGAGGGCTTAGCACAGCCTGCCGACATGCGAGACGGGAGGTGAAAAACATGGAAACCGCTTCCCGAAGGATTGATGCAAACAGCTTCAGTAATGCAGAAGCAGCCGAGGGCCCCCACCTTGCGCTCCTGCATCTGCTGAAAGCCATTCTGAAGACAGCTCCAGAAGACTAAAACGCAAGACAAGGCCAAATGACTACAAGTCCAAAAGTCATCCGCCACCAAAGCAGCCAAAGGAGAGGGGACCTGAGCATGCAGCTGCACCAGACCGACATCACAAGGAAGCACAGGAGCAAAGAGGCTCATTGAGAAACTCCAGAGAGCCCCTTCAAGAACACCTGCAACACCACGTAAACCCCCCGCCACTCAAGCGCACGGGGTATGACAAAAGCTACGCCAAACCCATAAGAGAAGTAGTCTGCCAGCCAGAAAGACTCCAGAACTTTGTAACGTGCCCAATACTGTACTGGAAAGAAGAGCCGAACGCAAAGAAAGCCGGATCTACCACCAAGGCGTAAACCGGGTCCCACAGGAGGTAAGCACCGAGGGCCTCCAAAACCTCTGCAGAAAAAATCCAAGATGAAGAAAACCTCTGGAAAGATGAATCCACGGAACCTAAAGGCACCAGGAAACAAACTTTGGGGGGGGGGGGGATCCCACCCAACTCAAACTCAAAGGGAAGGAGGGTACAAAAACCCCCCTCCCCTGCAGAAGCAGCCCCTGTGCAGAGGGCACAAGCACCCAAGCGGAGTCAAGTGGAACCCAAGAGCACCACTCTGACTCGCCCCCGAGTCCCGGAAACCACCGACGAAGGTCCCAGGGCAGAGTCCTCCATCCACACCCACCACCCCAGAAGGAAAGGCAGAGTCCAGGGGAAAGGCTTCAAAGTCTGCTAGGTCAACTCAGAAGCCTTGGCAGGGAAGAGGGGGCTCAACCATCTCCGCGTCTGTATCAGAAGGGGCATCCCCCTAAGCCACCCGAGCCTCGCCCCAAGCTAAAACCTGACCTGACTCCGAAACCCGGAAGCAGGTGACAGGGCAATCCACACCCATCTGGGAAGTTAGGAGGAGGCACGGACTAAACGAAGGCTGAAGTGACCAACGCTACCAAGTGGGGCATCCAAACGAGCAACCAACCTGGCCCGTTGCAAGAGAGAGAGAACCGTTCGTGCAATGTAGCAGCTGCCTGATTTCATAGATCATCAAACAATGGATGAGGAAATTGGAGCACAAGCGGGGAACAAGTCCCACAAGACTTCGGGCTGTAGTTGTCCCCGACCCAACAAGCAGCATGGCGGAGGCAGTATGAATGATCACCACCCTGAGGCAGGGGCGACAGACAACTTTCAAATTCGCACAAGGTGAGAGTGGGCTCGGAAGACGTATTCATGGTATGACCGAGCCCATGGGTTTCCCAGGACCTGTAGTGTGAATGAACCCTACAGGAAGCCTGGCACTGGGGCCAGCTAAGCCAGTAAACCCTGTCGATGCATGCAAACCAACCGCAAGCAGCCATAGTAAAGCTTTGGGGGCAACAGGAGAAGGACCACCACCACACCCTAGGCATAGCCTAATGAGGAGCTAGGCAGGACTCCTCTGTGAACCAGGAAAAAAAATGGCTGTTGTGGGGAAAAGCCCCTGAAACCCCACAACAGCCAACAAGCAGTCAGAGAGAAACATTGGCTACTGTATGATAGCTGAAGCAGGCTGCGCCCGCACAGTACAGTGCACCCCACCAGCCGATAAACGCCCCTCTACGTGGGTCAAGGCAGAAAGCCCAAGACCCCAGACTGGCACCAAGGGTGAGAACTACCACAAGTGAGGAAGTCTTCTAAAGGGAAGTATTTCCCTAATGCCCCAGGGAATATAACCCTGACCACGCAAGGACAGCACTCACGGAGCACCTAGGGAAGGTGTCCCTAAATGTATGCAGCTCTGGTACCAGGAACTCCAGGCCAGCACACCACAAGTGCAGGAACAGCTGTGTAAGGCAAAAATCACAGGACAGGAAATTGAGGCCTGGGGTGATGTCTGACTGCCAGCAGCACCACCGATCAAGACCTGGAGGGTGGGTTGCTGGCTTCCCCTCCCCCTGTGGTGCATAGGAGCGGGGGGGCTAGTTGAGCGAAGTGTTGCTTGTTTGTTTTCTTTATGGGGAAAATTCTTTTGCTCTTTGGAGGACGTAGGTCACATTTTTCAACCAGACAGTTGTCTGTTTTGTTTTGCCTACCTTTCTGGGTCCCTTCCCTGGTTGATGGCAAGTATGATATACTGTACTGTACTTCAAATGTAAAGTGTTCATAGGCCATTGCTCCCTGCACCTCTCTGTGGGGGCCAGGTTCTGGATCATGGTCCCTGGTAGGCAACAAGAACTCTGACTGATGACCCAAAATAGAACAGCACTATATTGTCGACCAGGCCTCCTGGTTGCCGGACTGATCAACAGCCTGGTTGATCAATCCAGCAACCAGGAGGCCTGGTCGACGACCGGACCGCGGGGACGCTAAGCCCCGGAAGCACCTCAAGGTAACCTCAAGGTGGGATAGCTTCAGGGAGCTCTCCACAGGATAGTCCCAAGAAGTTTCTAAAATTTTGGTTAACTTTTTACCCATTTATCAAAATTAATTAAAGTGCAATCTTAGTAGCAGGAGCTTCGCATCTTGAACCGCACTAGGGACTAATGGCAGCCATCTCCCCAAACTCAAAGTTGTTATATCAACTATTATGCAAGTCTATTCAGGAACTGCCTATTGTTATAATCATCACATTAAATTTAATAAACAAGACCACTTTCCACAGAGACGTCTGGTGGTCGCATTCCAAATCAAGTGTTTGCATAAATGTTATACAAATTTAAAAATTATAAACAAAAATTTATAGAAAACTTTTCATTTAAATTTTGTGTGTAAGGTTTGCATATTAACCTTCAATATGTTAAATTTTCTATAAGAAAAGCTAAATATTGGAGTAAGTTATAAGGACAAGTTTACAAAATAGGTCCAGTACCGGTACAGTACTGAGCACCTTAATGCTGGTTTGTGTTGGTCCAGTACCGGTACAGTACTGAGCACCTTAATGCTGGTTTGTGTTGGCAAAAAGCTCATGACTTTGGTCCACCCTAATCCCAGCATGCTCTGTTTAAAATATTAATTAAAAATATAATGTGTAAAAGGCAAATTTTCTTTGCCCTTGCATGCATTATTTATGAAACTAAGGAACCCATATCAGCAATCAAACCCACAAACAATACATGCTTGAATTTAGGAGAGCCTTTGATATCAAGGATGGTTCAGGTACAGTACAATCCAGCAGAATTTTGCAGCCAATTATGCAGGTTGTAACATTATATTAGCTGGACAGTTTTAAACAAGTCTCTTAACTTTGTGTTTATTTACATTGTCATGCCTTGTACTCTGCTCAACCTTCAGATTACCTGTCACTTGTGGAATGATAGCTGCATCAGTGATTTAATAATTTTCCCCATTATTATTACCAGGCATTAATGATGTCTGCCAAGGCCAGGATACGTCAAACATTTACACGTCCACTTATAAAACGTGTATATTTTTCCTCAATCATTGTTACTGTGTTCATTTAGTTTACAATTTACAAACAGTTTACAAACTTTGAAACATCACAATCCATGATTATTGTTGTATAAACATCTTCATAGTGCTTCAGAGCTAATATGTATTTAATACATGTAAACAAAGCTGCTATGATTGTTGAAAGGTGTGCATGTTTTGTACTGGATGTGTAAATGTTTGATGAATCCTGGCCTTATAAATGGACTAACTTGTACTATAATTCACCTTTTACATAAAATTAGTATTGATTTACCACTCCAGGTACAATAAATTCTTGGGAATGTAATGTATACGTCTCATGGAGGAATAATTGTCTAAAATATTTTACATTCAACTTGAGTCATGTTACTCTTCAAAATGAATTTGTTGTTTATGCTATTGAGAGCTTATGTTGGATAGATAAGAGTGCATGGGACAACTTGGACAATGGTATCACTTCCAATGTGGTGGAAATACACAAAACAAATTACTATTGCCCTTATTACTTTCACATATTTAATGCCAATGTGTTTTCTCTCTTTAGGATGCTTTAACCAACATTTGCCAGGCTGCAGACAGACACTTAGTCCAACTGGTAGAATGGGCCAAGCACATCCCACACTTCACAGACCTTCCTGTTGATGACCAAGTTGTCTTACTTAAGGCTGGTGAGTAACAAGCAAAGTGTGGTAGCTAAGAACAGATGACATCTTTCAAGTAGTTTCTTAACATTTGTCGACCTTAGCACTCCTCATTGTAAGGTGTTACAGCCTGGCAAAACTTACTTGAGTGTCCGTGCAAGTACAAGTTTAGCACATTGCCATATCTTCATGAAGGACTCTACTGCTGGATTGAGGTAATCATAGAAAACCCTCTTAAAAGCTGTAACCAGCAACACGACACTGCCTCTTACTTTTTAATTGATACTGTTACTTTTTTTAATTACTCAGTTCTGGTAAAATCTCACTATTTTCATTAAAAATAGCATACTTAAATGTGTGTGTATTTCCTTTTCATCATTTGTTTGTTAATGAGTATGTGGCATGTTAGCTGACAAAGCTGGGTGGTGTATCCCTGGCACACCTCAAGCTGGGGTAACCCTGCAGTTGATAACTAAAGCATAGTAATAAAATAAATAATAAATAAATGTTTATTCATGTAAAGTACATACATACAAGAGGTTATACAAAAATTGATAGATTTATAGATAAGAGCTAGTACATACAATGCCTAAAGCCACTATTACGCAAAGTGTTTTGGGCTTTGTATATAGTGTTGAAGTGGTGGTGGTGAATTATAGTGGTGAAGAAGGCTGTGAAGGCTGTTCTTCACCATACCAAGATGGTGAAGAATTAATAAGAATAGTTACTTTTAATTAAAACTGGTTAAGAAATGCCACCTGAGAAAGTGAACATGGTACACAGCACAGTAATGTCTGTCTCACTGCAATGACTGTATGCAGAACTTTGTGCACTGCAACTTCAAATTTAAAAAAAATTAAAATTATATTTTGCCTTTTATAATCTTTTGTGTTATGATTAACTAAATTTTTTTTGCAGGTTGGAATGAACTACTTATTGCGTCCTTTTCACATCGAAGTATGGGAGTTGAAGACGGGATTGTACTAGCTACAGGACTCGTGGTAATTATCTAGCTGTATTCTCTGAGCAAGGTGCAAAGAACAAAATTAGTTCACAAAATACTGTACAATATAGTATAAAACAAATATTTTGGGAAAAAATAGTACAAGAAACTTTGTTCTTTATCTGAAAGAAAAGCATTACTCTGCTTTAAAAGTTGGCAGTTTTTGATGACTGAAGAGATCTAATTACAGTACATAAATAAAAGTATATAAATGTAATTTGTTGCACAAACAAGCACCTTCCACCCTCCTCCCATCACCAAGCCTCCAGTCCCACAAGCACAGTCAACAATCTGGTCTTGTTCCAGTCGTGTGACTTGTGGAGTAACTGAGGATCCACAAACATTGTCAGCTTTCCACCAACAATACTGTACTCCCATAAAGATTCCCTGACAACATTTACTACTGATACCACGTAATGAAGAGAGGTTGTGTTTTTTAGGAGCTATAGTAAATATTTATTACACTACAGTATATAAAGAATAATTTTAAAGTATAAATTTGAACAAATAGTGTAAATATTTGTTATGTGAGGCTGTGGTGACTGTAGCAGTGTGGGTTGCAGCATGACACTAGAGGTCATGTGGACATTTATATAATGGACTGAGACAAAAACAGGGACGAGGGAATCTCTGTTCGTAAGATGTGACTCCCTGTAACAAATTGACCTATAAAACATGGTCTGTGTAATGCATAGATAATGTTTATGTAGTGTAGACATGTTTGAACATAGATGGAATACAAGAGCTGGTAATAACATTGATATAGTTTTATGTCATGTGAAGGACAGTGATCACAATTTCTGATAACTGCAAATTTGTTTTAAATCAAATGCAGTAACTACAATAATGCATTTTGAAAATCCATAATTGAAATTTTTACCTTTAAATATTGCTTTTTACTGTATAATAATTGCTCTAATTCTAAGTTATTGACATACATAATTTCTTATCTGTAGGATTTATATACTTTATCAACATAAAAAATCAATACTTGACTTGGCATTGGCTTTGTAGGATGTGACGTGAATATGAAACACCTGGAATGCTTCGCTGATTCCCAGTTTGGAATATTTGTTAAATTATTATGCTTATCTCAAAAACCAAATTTGAAATTGTCATACTGTTTTATATCTTAATTGATACACACTACCATTTGAAATGGCATTACTTTTATTTCAGGTACACAGAAGTAGTGCTCATCAGGAAGGTGTGGGGGCAATTTTTGACCGAGTGTTATCAGAGTTGGTTGCTAAAATGAAAGAGATGAAGATGGACAAGACAGAATTAGGCTGTCTGCGCTCCATAGTTCTCTATAACCCAGGTATGTACTTGACCACCACACCTGGTTTTGCCTGGTTTTGGCAAAAACCTCATAGTGCAATTGTCAAGGACATATTTTTGTTGTTTTTATAAATGTTCAGGTAATGTTAATATAAAAATGTTTCCAAACTCAACCATTTTCATTTCAAAACAGTGATGAAAACATTAACAAAAATATTAAAATATAGCCTAATTAAAAACTATCACAACTCTCAGAGCGCCTTATGGCATTTTGCGCAGTACTATACAGTCGTTACTTTTCTCTTATAGATTGTCTTGTATATATAAAAAAATTGTTAGGCCATTTTTTATATATGGTCACATACTGAGGCTGAGAATGTCAATATTGGAATACAAACAAAAAAATTTGCTACCAGATAAATATCATCATAAGTCTACACTTGTTACTAAATGGCATACTTTACTTTACCAAAGTAGTAGTAGTTAAGTACTGGTAGTTTTGGTAATATGTTGGGATTAGAATGTTTTGGAGATGTAGACAGCCCATGATAATGTGTAGTGTTTATATATTTAAGATTTGAATAAGGGTATTGTATGTGGTCTTAGGATGCAGTTCCTTATGAATCTGATCGCCAATTTCCATTGAGTAATTATGGGTGTGAGTTTTGGGTCATTGAAGCCTAGGCACAGATAGTATTAACCCCTGGGCAGCTCTTGTGATTTTAGCCTGCAACATGCCCAGGTGCAAGAAAAAAAAAATTATTTCATTTTATAAGTGTTTATTTATATTCCCTGATCATGGGAAAAATAATAAAAGCATCATAGGTGGCATATTTTGACCGCAATAGGGTGGGAAAGTCGAGGGGGAAAAAAAAAAAAAGGGCGTTGACAAAGCAAGCGCTGGAGGTGGTCTGTTCCACCCGAGCTGTCAGTTGGGAGTTGCCACAAAGATATTATTACCTAATTATTTAAATGTGATTTTTTCTTAGTGCCTTTGCAGTAATATTATTCAATAGTGTGTAGTGTGATATTTATATAATCAAATGTGTGAATCATCGCTATATTCAAAATTATGGTGTACATATTAGTGATTCAATTATGTTCGTAAAACAATAAATAAATAGTTTTGCCATTATTATACTATACACACAGGTTATATATATGTAAGAATCTGCACATTTTGCTCACCATAACAAAACTAATTTGGTATCGAGAATCAAAACGCAACGAGGAGTGGCCGACACTTTGTCTCCGCCTCCACTGGGGATCGAATTCGGAACCTCAGGACTACAAATCCGAGGCGCTGTTCACTCAGCTGTCAGGTGCCAGAAACTCTGCCCCATTTGATTCCGATTGATCTGGGGATCGATCCTCGGACCCTAGGACTACGAATCCCGAGCACTGTCCACTCAGCCGCGAGGTCCCATATTATAATAATTATAATGATTTAGGGTATACTTTATATAAGTCAAAAAGCCCTAATTATCAAAATATAAAGAAACAAGGAAAATAGAGTTTGAAATCTGTGAAAAAATCAGCCAAAAAAAATAAAAAATAAAAAAGTCCCAAGTTCTGCCAGTTATGACTTATTTATTTGTTGACCAATTTAATTCTTTCATCACATAGTTATGGAAAAGTGTGCATTCTCCCGGGTGTAGAGGTTACAACAAAATCAGATAATAAGCAAAGAAAAAAAATACCATAAACAAAAATTATGGACATTAGTGAAAGTAAGAGGTATTACTATTGAACAATGTATTTGTATGATATATAACAAAATAGAGCATAACATACTTGCTCATTATTATGTGTTATGTATTACTCAGCACTGCTATAAAAGCACCGGCTGCATATCCACTTTGTGGACACTTCTAACTACTATTCTTCTTTGTGCATGGGACAGGTGCTTGCATCTCCTTATTACTGCATTATCACTCAGTTTCACTTAATAGGAGCTGTTCTCCTTATCTACAAAATGTTGTTCTTTTAAAAAAAATTGTCTAAAATCCATTTCTGAAAATATTGGGATGAAACTTTTACGACGCTGAAGCCAATATGTTGGAGATTTGTTTAACATTTAATATTAATTTTCACATAATTCAAATATATTTTCACCCAGCCCAAGCTTGTACCCTCATTTACATCCCAGGCTGTAGCAGTGTAAGGGTTAAGCATATACTGTATTTTTCCTAGGCTTTGAATGTATTTCCCCGTGTTGCATGTAAATAAAAGTACAGTAATCATTTACAGTTACTAATTACTGGCATAACTATATGTACTCTGTGCTTTTTATCATTTACCAATTTAAACATTGTACTTTTCTTGATTTTACAAAGTACATATCTCTACACAAGAATATTAATGGATGTGTTCACCTCACCCAGATGCTAAGGGACTCACATGCTGTAATGACGTGGAGATTCTACGCGAGAAGGTTTACGCAGCACTAGAAGAGTACACACGTACTAGCTACCCTGAAGAACCTGGCAGGTTTGCCAAGCTATTGCTACGACTACCAGCGCTCAGATCAATTGGCTTAAAATGCCTAGAGTATCTCTTTTTGTTTAAGGTACAAAGTTTTGACCTACATCACATTTTTTAGTTATGCAAATTATAGTAGTTTAAGAGTTTGCTCAAACGTTTTTCTTTCTTTTTAATATTTTTGTATGGTAGAAATCTGGCTTTAAGTGCCAGAACCTTATGTTACTTCAACACACACGGTTATCTTTTAGCCCACTTGCTTTCTCCCTTTACCTCTACATTTTTGTTTTTGAATTTATTCTCTTCCATACGTTAATTCTTGGAATAATGCTGTTATCGTGTATTCATCTTAGTTACCATAACCCAGTTTTAATATAAATGATATATGGATATAATACATTGTACACACATGTAACCTAGATCCGTGAAAAAATTGTGCTATATATTTTAATTGCTTATTATTGATGAAGTTATCTTATACTACCACAGACCAAGCAATTATCAAATCGCACTTTTGCACCTCCTGCTGGTGTTTGAATATTTCTGGATGGCATTACCAGATAGAACAGCAGGAAAGGAGATGGATGCTTCTTATGAGCAGTGCCAGGAATGCACTATGTGCCATATACTTCACATGTACATATTACATTGTAGGCCTATATACAGTATTCACTTTTTGCCAAGTACCGGTACTGGTATGTGTAAATAAATTTAGTTTACACCATGTGTGGAATAACTCAAGTCAACAGCAAAGTTCTAATACATTATATACTTAGCAAGTAGCATGTGGCATCAGTTTATAGAGCAATTGAAATGATGCCATCACCTGCCATCCTTCCTGGGAAGGGCAGAGTAAGTGCACCTCAACATTGGCAGTGGGCTTCCCTGGGGACGTGGCACAGTAGTGGGCAACATGTGCATTGTTATGTCATTCAATTTATTTCTCTTTTAAAACTTCCTTAAGAAAGTCAAAGAATGTAGTATGCCTTATAAATTTACTAGGTCTAATAACAATGACCCAAAATGGATACCCATAATATGAAGACCTTACAAAAAGAAAAAAGCTCTGTACAAAAGCAGACTGTGGAAGTTAATCTAGAATAACTGTCAAACTAGTTATTTTAAAAATAACTAAGAAAACTAAAAGAAAATGCTGACATTGCAAAACCTGAATGCAAGAAAGATTAGTCTAATTAGTAGGGATCTAAAGGCAAACAATCAATGCATAAATATACAGAATAAAGCTAATAGGATACTGGGATTTATCTCTATAAGCATTGGAAACAAGATGTCTAACATTATTCCTAGTCTTGTTCTTTCCCTCCTTAGGTTCCATTTACATTATGCAGTTCAGTTTTGGCCACAGTACTATACAATGGACAAATTCAGTTGAAAGCATCCAGAGAAGAGAAGAACGAGTCAATCCCAGGAATTAGAAACCTTCCTTAACACTTTTGCACTTTGGGCAAGCAAGCACCAGACCCCCCCCCTCCAAAAACAAAATTAGTTAGTAGTTAGTAATAGTTGATTGATTGAGAGTTGAGAGGCGGGCCAAAAGACCAGAGCTCAACCCCTGCAAGCACAACTAGGTGAATACAATAGTTGCCTAACTCTCAGGAATCTAATGCTAGAGGAATATGGGGCATCAGGTGAAAGGAAACCTTCCCAATCATTTCTGTCCTGCCTGGTAATTGAACTTGGGATCCCCAATTGTGAGTCAAGAATGTACGCCACTATACTACAGGACCCTGTGTTGTTATGATAGAACGTGTGTTCGTGTACACCTTGATATTATCAAGATCACAAAAAAAGGCACGTTATAAAAGTAACTATTAAATCTTGTGTTTATTGGCTCTGTTGTAACTACTATAGCAGTATATCATGTGTATCTTCATCTCTCATTACATTAGCATGTCATTATGTTCATATCATGTACCAGTCTCCACGTGAGGCAATCATCTTGCCAGGGAACATAACAGACGAATCTAGTTAACCCAGATTTTTTTTTTTTAACTTAAATCTCATCTTGATCTAGTTTTGAATATCCAGTACAGTAAGCCCTCAATTTACATGGGAAAATGTTTTCTAAACAGTACACAAATAAAACAAAACTGTAAAACACTTTCAAATTAAGTTATCACAAGACAAGCCCAGTTGCAGGCCAGGGTTGGCAAGTCTAACTATAAAGCAAGTGGAAGTAAGCTAAAGATGGTTATCACAGTGTTCCAGTACTGTGATATGGCAGGTCATATGAAGAGGGCAGCCCATGCTGCCAGAAGCAGTACAAACAATCTCACACATGCACCAATATGCACCTAATTCTCATATTGCAAAACTATGCTCTCCATTACTGCACAAACACCAGGCATCATGTTTGGTTAAATTAAAATTAATTCTGACCTTTGGAAATACTGTATGGCCAACAAGATGTTACACTTCATCCTAAAAGTTCTGCATATTAGCAATAAATTTGTTCAATTTGTTGCCAAGGTTTTCAGTCATTACCAGCATACACAGTATACACATAGCAGGAAAGATAACAAGGATAAAGGTATTGCATATTATATACTTTTCTTTTCTTCCACAGCTAATTGGAGATACACCTCTGGACAACTACTTGATGAAAATGCTTATGGAAAACCCCAACAACACTTCCCCTTCAAGTTAAGATATGATAACACATGCAATATAAAAGCAGTCATGACTTAGTGTTTCTGTTAAACAGATTTTTCATCATATAGTGTACTATGAAATGAGCCTTACTGAACCACTGAGAATTTCTTATAAGGTCTTGATGTTGCTGTTCTTAGTATAAAGACTAAATGTGTGTACATTATAATTGTTTTAATTATAGTGAGAGACAACTGACCTGTGAAGACACTAGTAAAAACAAGGAAGTAGTTGGCATTGTCATGAACTGTGGCTAATTGGCAAGTGATATATATATCTGCTAAGCATAGAAAAAAGCAAAGCAAAATAAACATGGTTGTGGTTGCACGAGTGAAATTTGTTGCTATAAGACTGAACCAGTCGGGAGAGACTACCCAAGATAATGCGAGCTGCAATGGATACTAAATTGTTGCTGCCAAGAAAGTCCGGCCAGCTTTAAAACTCAAGGAAACTGATGAGGGATCCATTTCCCAATTAGTAATTATTACATTTTGCACATCCAAAGTATTTATACACTTTAATTTGTTAAAAGTTTATATAAACAACCCATTTTATGTACTGATATTCAAAACTCATTGTTCCATGAGTATTGACTGTAAAATGAGTATTATAATATGCTAATAACTTCTTTATTGTTTAGTGTTCAACTTTATTCCTAACACTTGTGCTTTCAGTGAAGAATTTACAATAAATGGAACGGCTTTGATTAATTTGTTATCAAACTTCACTTGGACAGAATACTTTATGAATGGTATACAGTACAAACATGTGACAAAACTTGTAATCTTTTTATTACATTTTATAGACATATATTTATGTCTTATTAGGTCTTTTGGCATGTATAATGCAGTCTACATACATACTGTTGATGTAGGAACCTGTAGTAATGCTATACTCTAGAACAATGCTGGTAACCAATGAAAGTAAAGTTGAAACTGATATCCCAAGAAAACTTGCTTGCACATGAAACTATTGAAAGCCAGTTTATGGCATTTAGCATAATAATGTGTGTGTGTGTGTGTGTGTGTGTGTGTGTGTGTGTGTGTGTGTGTGTTGGCATACATTCGAGTGATTCTACACAATAAGTTGATATCACCATAACACCATTAAAATTTGTAACTCAGTACATTAATGGCATATTTGTACGAGACGGGTGCTGTCAACTGTTTCTATTATTTTAATATTATATATATATATATATATATATATATATATATATATATATATATATATATATATATATATATATATATATATATATATATATATATATAAATTTCTCAAATGGACTTCATGCAATATAATGTCATAGTTTGTGTGTTGTACCTAGGAAGTCATGTCAATCCAAGTGTTCAATGTGTATGTTTAATGTTGAAAGATATTTGGAAAAATTATATTTCATGTTGAATGAGCCAACATGCTTGAGCACAATCATCCCAGTGTAACTGTACATAAAATATCATTTCATTTTTCATCCTATGTGTAGTACTAAATGTATTCTTTTAGCTTGTGTGCAATTTCAGACAATGCCAATTCTTGTTCTCCAATTTATTGCAAGGGGTATAATTGACAAAGTCACTTGCAGTCATCAAGTTGTTTGCAACAAATACTGTATTAACACAATTCATTTATTATTTTAGTGAATATTTAATATTCGTAGGTAGCTGTACTCGCTGTATTCAAGAATGGATAAATTTAAAGAATACCATACTAATCCTATTTTATTTCTAAAATTGGTTTCTATGCAGAACTAATATTTAATCCTGACTTGAATTAATATACATGATCTGTTTGCACGAAGTGTTACATCACTGGCTCTTGTATATATTATGATCATTGTTGTATAAAATTCTTCAGTGCTAATAATTCTGGAAATGGTACAATAGTAACACGTGCAAGAATATTTTTTACCTCGTACAAGGCGATTCATTGTTATGAATCTTAGGGTGATATTATAAAGTTAGCGTTTCTTAACGTTAATGTTGTAATTTTTCTGGTCACTCTACCCGGTTGTGAATGCACTTGCTGCCCTGCAATGCAGAAGGCGGTCCAATGTTTAGTTGTCCTTTAATGTTGACTCTTCATAGTATCAACTCGCATAGGTTATATGAAATATTAAATCTATATATCACTTGTTACTGCAGCATATATTGATATATACAAAAATTCTTTGTTTTATATGAAAGTGTTAATTAAACAAATACAAAGCATACCATACCTGTGAATATAATTAGTAAAACTTTGGATCATATACTGTAACAAGATTATCTAGTTGCTAATGGGTCAAAATGGTTAACTGCAATCCTTTAAGCTAGCATCATTTCATATTTCTATTGTGAATGTGATTTTATGAAATGTAATTTACACCATTTTCCTGCCTAGATCCTCCTCAAGATAAAATTGTGCTTAAGGCAATGTATCTCTCTCTCTCCTGTGGTGATAGGATCATATAGAAGAATTTTTAGACTGTAGTCATATTTAGAAATTTTTCACTTTTGTAATAATTTTGTTTTGTTTTGCTGTGTGAATTATGCGCCCAGTGCTCAAGTTTAGAAATGTTACAAAACATACAGTTTGTAATTTGGATGTCGCAAAACTGTTTTTGTTGGCAATGGCCAGCTATGAAATTGAGTGAAAAACATTTTGTATATAGTCTTAATATCTATAATTTTAAGTGTTCAAAGATACTGGAGAACTTGTAAATGTTATTTAACCCTTGCAATTTATGGATAAAGGGTAATGCATACCTTGGATCCAGTGTTTGCTAGAGAATTAACAATATGAAAGAACTAATAAGAATCACTTCACAGTGAACCTGTATTTTGTGTCATGCAAGTGTGAGATTTATCAAAGCTAATGGAGGAGCACACAACACAAAGCTTGTACATCTTTAAGTGGAGCACGAGAGGTCTTGGGGAGTGATATATGCAGCTTGGGCAGGGCTTCCCATAAATAGAAGAAAATATCAAACTAAAGTGTCTAAGAAGTTTTGCAAGAAGTGATGCAGTGATGCTGAAAGTACACTGATATTGTTCAATGTTGTTGTGTAGGGTGCTTTCAGCAAGACTTGCTCTTCAACGTCAAACCCTGTTCCACCCCTTCTCCCTCCACCCAACCGCTGCCCCCTCTCCTTCCCATCCCATCCCCCATGCAACCTCTCCTTCCCATATCCTCCCACCTCTCTGTCCCATCCCACCACAACAATACATTGAGCGTTGCATAATGCATACTCTACTAGGGCTGTTGAAGCTCACACTTGAATGAAGCACTGGCAAAGGCTCACCTAGCTAAGTGACTTTTTCCCATTTACCAACAGTGACTGTTCTAAATGAATTAAGGAGAAAATATAAAGTACGATATCTTTCAGCCGTATGCCACATTTAATTATTGAAGTAAAACAATATACATGTGTTCCCCTAATTCCAGTGTTGTGTCTTCATAGGCATGTTGAAATAAAGGCATCTAAATGCAGATTATTTATTTTATTAAACTTTACTGACAAAAAATTTCAACTTTTCCATATGTACCAAATATGAAATATTTTTTCCAGTATAATCTGCAAATTGTATTTGGCAAACATTGAAAATAATATTAACCTAAATACTGGAGGAAAATGTTATTGAAATAGTGTACATAAATAAACACCAATCTTTAATTACCTTAGTAGCATCTTGATAACCTGACAATCTTACCATACATATACTGTATGACCTTTTAGTTCCATTCCTAGACTAGATATACACTACTGACATAACAATTGTCATACTATAACCTGGTAATTTTTTTAAACCCGACAAGTAAAATGTAAACTAGATATGGTCCATCACAAAAGGGTTGGCATATCTCAGAAGAAGAAGAGTGCAGAAATGAGGACAAGTGGTGAAGTGCCAACCAGTTGATACAAGGAGTACAGGCTGGTATAGTTTTCATGTATTTTGAATATCATCAAGATTAATATTAAAGAGTATGAAATAGGCAATTATCAAAAAGCTGTAAGCCAATATGGCTACAGAACTATATATCTCATAATATTAAGGAATTACAGTACTAGATATCATTCAGATACGCTATTGCCAATACAATGCTGTAACAAAGATGATTCATGTCAAAGTCAAATTCAGAGGATTTTCAAGGTGTAATTACCTAAGTATAGGTACATGAGAGGTATGCTATGTTTGCAAAAGTGAAATTTTTGATGTTTTTTTCAGTAGCTTGTTTCCTTAGTTTGAACCTGTCCTCTTGTTCTTTAAGTTGCAGTTTTCAAAAATAATTTGTAAATCTTATTGATTCCTGTTACTGTTTTGTAGATACTGTAGATTTTTTTTATCAAGAACAAACCCTATATCTCTTTCTCTATTGGAATTCTTATAAACTGTTTCACATAATTTGTAGGTTGTGTGCAACCTATTTTCTCCTATTCCACTTCCCAAAATATGGCATTTATTCACATTAAATTCCATCTGCCAAATGTTGCTCCACACACTTATTTTGTCCAGGTCTTCCTAATGGGTATGACAATCTAAGTTTCTTAATTCCCTATTAACGGACTACCTAGCATGCATTCAAATCACCGTCTGACCCCAAACATTCTCAGACGAAGAATGGGTAAATTGAATAACAAGCGGGGAACACATCCCGCAAGACTTTTTTTTTTTATTATTTTCTACCACTAGGTGTCACCGACCCAACAGGCAGCATGAAGGCAGGATGGATTATCGTGACCATGAGGCAAGGGCAACGAACATCCCTCGGTATCGCACAAGGCGAGATGGGTCTTAGAAGACGTGTCCATGGTACCACCAAGCTCTACAGGGATTTCCAGGGCCCGTAGGGTACGTAAGCCCTACGGGAAGCCAAGGCACTCGGGGCCAGCTAAGCTGGTAAATCCTCTATGCTGCAGGCAAACTAGTAACCGGCATCGCTGTGAGACCTCGCGGCAACAGGACGACAACTACGAAACACAACCTAGGCTAATCTAATTGGAAGCTAGACAGACTTCCTCTGCCAAGAAACAAGAATGCACTAAAAACAAACAAAAAGAACCCCGAAGCAACACAGACTAACCGGTCCTCAGAAAGAAACGTCGGCCACTGCTGATGCAGGCTGTGCCAGCCGCAGTGTGCCCCACCCAGCACAAACCCACTCCCTGCCCTGGGCAACACGAGAAACCCAAGACCCCCCCCTCCCCCCGTGAACCCCAAGGGCAAGAACAACATTAAGCGATGAAGGCCTCTAACTGGAGTGAGACCTGAACGCCCCAGGAAAGGTAACCCTGAACCACAAAGAAAGTACTTACTGGGCACTTAGGTAAGGGATCCCTAGGCACAGGCAACCCAGTAGATTTATACGAACACCTGGCCGCCACACACACAGTCGGCAAAGACAGACAATTTCCGCACCTGGCACATCAGCCAACGAACTGGGGGTGGTGCGACTTGTTCGCCTGAGTGTGTTCCCCTCCTCCCGAGGGAGGGTGAGGCACTAACGAGTGGGCGCGTTAGTTGGATGACGTGTTGCTTGTTTCATCGTTTTCAATTGAGGGGGAGTTCTTTGGCTCTTTTCGGATGTACAGTAGGTTGCAATTTTAACCAGTTAGAGGTTTGTAATGGCTTGCCTACCCTTCTGGAGGTATCCCCAGTTGACGGCAGACATGACACACCAAATGTAGAGCTCGTACAGCTATTGCTCCCTGCGTCTCTCTGAAGGGAGCCAGGTTCGTGGCCTCTGGTAGGTAGGCACCAACTCCAAGGACTGCATGTGATGTCACGCCTGGCGCTCACCCTGTACTGGGTACATTCGCGGTATCGTCCTCATTCGTGCTGTACCACTTGTATCTGACACCTGTGTTAGGTCTTTATTGTGCCTTGCTTCATCAATATCACTACTGTTATCTTGTTCAAACCATAAGGTCTAAATTTCATCATCAGAAAGTGATCTTTCAACACCGCGACTGACAGGGGATCGAGTCAGAGGCATGTGCGCCAGCCATGGTTGCTCACTCAGAACTGAGCCAACCCGCGACCCTGGGGCATGCTGAGAATTTTTTCCAAGACGACTGCCACTCACTGGAGGTCTCAGGCATCCATCACATACCCATCAAAAACAGTAGTGATACTTAACTATGGAGCCGGTCCCATAACTATGGGGAGCCGGTCGGCCGAGCGGACAGCACGCTGGACTTGTGATCCTGTGGTCCCGGGTTCGATCCCAGGCGCCGGCGAGAAACAATGGGCAGAGTTTCTTTCACCCTATGCCCCTGTTACCTAGCAGTAAAATAGGTACCCGGGTGTTAGTCAGCTGTCACTGGCTGCTTCCTGGGGGTGGAGGCCTGGTCGAGGACCGGGCCGCGGGGACACTAAAGCCCCGAAATCATCTCAAGATAACCTCAAGATAAGATGGATAATTAATGAGGTAGCTGCAACATTGTGTTGCAACATTGCAACTCTTGCTATAGTTTTCAACTAATAAGAAATGGGAGATAAACTTGAAAAAATAACTAATGTAGTGCTATGCATAAAGACGACTTGACTATAGACTGGTATCACTTAATTTAAGTATCTCCTGTAAGGAATTAAAAACCAATTTGAAGGATCATATACCACTTAAAGGATATGAATTTTGACATGGAAGTATGAACATAGATTCAATAAAGGAAAATGCTATTAGACCAGCCTATTAAGCTGACAATTCCCAGAAAATTTCTTAAAACTTCCTTACATGTGATACCTTTGTAAGCAAACCTAGCACCAAGGCCCTAAATGACAAACATCCCAAGGATCCCAAGGTTGTGGCCAACATTAAGAGGAATTGGACATAATTGGAATTGAAGGTTACTAAAACTTCTGAGGAGATAACTGATCTCTTGTTGGCTCTTGTTCTTGTTTAAGATTTGCTACCTACAACAAAAAGTTCCAAGTAGCACGGGCTATGGTAGTGGATCTGATCTTGTTGGCTCTCGCAATTAGTTGTGGCATAACCACGGCACTGTGCAGCGCACCTTATAGCCAAATTATTTACAAATTTGTGTGACCTCACATCTGTGCCTACCAATTTTTTTATTTACAGAATTGGAGAATGGAAAAAAAAAAAATTATATATATATATATATATATATATATATATATATATATATATATATATATATATATATATGTTGTACCTAGTAGCCAGAACGCACTTCTCAGCCTACTATGCAAGGCCCGATTTGCCTAATAAGCCAAGTTTTCTTGAATTAATTGTTTTTCGACTACCTAACCTACCTAACCTAACCTACCTTTTTCGGTTACCTAACCTAACCTAACCTATAAAGATAGGTTAGGTTAGGTAGGGTTGGTTAGGTTCGGTCATATATCTACGTTAATTTTAACTCCAATAAAAAAAATTGACCTCATACATAATGAAATGGGTAGCTTTATCATTTCATAAGAAAAAATTAGATAAAATATATTAATTCAGGAAAACTTGGCTTGTTAGGCAAATCGGGCCTTGCATAGTAGGCTGAGAAGTGCGTTCTGGCTACTAGGTACGACATATATATATATATATATATATATATATATATATATATATATATATATATATATATATATATATATATATATATATATATTTTATATTATATATTATATATATATATTTTATATTATATATATATATATATTTTATATTATATATTATATATATATATTTTATATTATATATATATATTTTATATTATATATATATATATACACGTATATATATATATATACATACATACATTACATACATACACACACACACACGTATGTATAATATACACACACACACGCACCCCCCGCAGAAATGGTAACATACCGGAAACGTACAAAATCAGAGCACAAATCAAGAAAATTGAAGAGGGAAATACCGCAAGTGCTATTAGAGTCCTTACCAGTGACGAGAAAATTGCTCCTCGAAACTCAGCCACAGCACAGGTCATGCAAAGCAAGCACCCACCCAGAGCCCCTCAAGGCGACATCGTTCCGCCACTAGCCGACACCATTTCAGACCCATTAACTGTTGGTGAATCTGAGGTCTACAAAGCAACCCTTTCTTTTCCACCTGGGTCAGCAGGCGGCTTTACAGGGTTAAAACCTCAACACATCAAGCATATGTTAAATCCTGCGGTTGGTGATGCTACACAAGATCTTCTTATGAAACTCACAAAGTTCGTCAACACGTGCCTGGCTGGTGATATACCTGTCATCAGGCCCCTCTTTTTGGTGCATCCCTCTGTACTCTCAAAAAGGAGGGAATCAGGCCAATCGCTGTTGGCAACACACTTCAACGCCTGATTGCCAAGGCTGTTACGAGGGTTGTCAGCCTGCAAGCGGCTGAATTGCTGAAACCAATCCAGCTAGGATTTGGAATCCCCCCCAAGGCTGTGAAGCGGCTGCCCATGCAGCACGAGCATACATCACCAACATTTCTGATGAAAAGGCCCTGCTCAAACTGGACTTTAAGAATGCCTTCAACATGGTCAGAAGAGATGCAGTACTTTGTGCCGTACATCGCCATTTCCGGCCCCTCTACCCATTCATACTATTGTGCTACAGTGGTGAGTCAAAACTGCTCTTTGGTGAACACTAAATCAGATCATGTGAAGGTGTTCAGCAAGGTGATCCTCTTGCTCCCCTTTTTTTCTGCGTAGTCTTAAAAGATATCACCAAAAGTTTGTCCAGCGAGTTCAACATCTGGTTTTTGGATGATGGCACTATAGCTGGCACCATAGACCACCTCTTGGACGATATCAGGAAAATAAGGGAGCAAGAAGTAAGCCTGGGTCTCTTCCTGAACCCTTCCAAGTGTGAAGTAGTCTCCTCCAACCCCACACATCGTAGCTAGAATAAGGTCTGCCTTGCCTGGAGCCCATGTCATTAGGGCCGAGAACAGCACCCTCCTTGGGTCTAACGCCACTGAGGAGATCCTTGAACAAGAAAATCACAGACCTTAGGAGGAGGGAAGACAATAGGTGACATCGATGCCCACGATGCTTTATATCTCCTCACCAAATGCCTATACCTTCCGAGGCTAACCTACTTTCTGAGGTGCGCCCTATCTTACGACAACCGAAAGCTTGAAGAATATGACCTCTTACTGAAGATCATGCTAGAAAGTTGTTAACCTCTCTCTCAACGAATGCCAGTGGAAACAAGCCACTCTTCCTGTCAGGCTCGGTGGCTTGGGTGTCCGCACTGCCACCCAAATTGCTGTCCCAGCTTTCCTGTCTTCCTCCTCAGCCTCAGATGACCTGGTTAAGGAAATTCTACCTGACACCCTGAGTGATGTAGCGGGATACAGGACCCCCACTACACGGAATGCGACACGAAATGGGGTGCCATGGCAGACTCGCACTCAGACCAACCATGCTGAAAGCCAAGAAACAATCTAGCTGGGACAGCTCCATTGTAGACAAAGAAGCCACAGCTTTGCTGGAGGCAGCAACAACCCCCAGTAATCGTGCACGCCTCACAGCTGTGCAGGCTCCCCATGCAGGGGACTTCCTTTTGGCAGTCCCTATGTCTGCGACAGGCACATGTCTTGAACCGCAGAAGCTCTGTATTGCAGTCGCTCTCCGCCTTGCTGCCCCTATCCACACTGTTCATAGGTGTATTTGCGGCGAGGCAGATGCTGACGAATATGGATTGCATGGCCTGCACTGTGGAAAATCTGGTGGTTGGCACACTAGACACGACGAAGTCAATGACATTAAAAGAAGCCTTGCCTCTGCTCAGTGTCCAGCGGAGAAAGAGCCCCCCCACAACCTACTGAACCGTGACTCTGTTAGCTTTGCCGGCTGACCAGACAGAATCACACTGCGCCCATGGAAGGGTGGCAGACAGTTGGCATTGGACTATACTTGCGTATCCACCCTGGCAACCACATACATCAACGTCTCTGCCGGCCAAGCAGGAGCCGCAGCGACACAGAAATATACAAGTCAGCCAAGTACAGGGAACTAGATCATTGGGACAACTTCATTCTAATAGGGTCTGAGACCCTAGGCCCATGGGGAGAGAGTGCAAGTAGATTTCTTAAGGATCTTGGTTCCAAGCGACCCTAGAGCAGCACGTTCTCTCTTTCAGCACCTCAGTGTCGCGATCCAGAGGGGAAATGCCTCCTGCGTCCTAGGTTCCTGCCCGGCGTCTGAGGAGTTCAAGGAAATCTACAGCCTCTAGGAAGCGAACTTTTTCTTGTGTCCTCTCAATGTCCATTTTTAGTATAAAATCAGATATGTAACTGTATAACCTTGCATAATAAAGTGTACACCATAAAAAAAAAGGGGTGGTAGGAGAAGCGAACACTTTTACGTATTCAGAGTTAAATGGCAAGTTTTTCTCTAAATGCTCTGTGTTCCCTTCTTTGAGGCTGTGGGTCCCTATAATTGCACCAGAGGTAGTACCCCCCCTAATTATTATTATTATTATTATTTATATATATATATATATATATATATATATATAATATATATATATAATTATATATATATATATATATATATATATATATATATATATATATAAATAAATTAATTAGTATTAAACTTTGAACACTAATTTATTGCTTAATGAACTATGCCTCACTACAGCTCCACCAGGGTACTGCTAAATCTAACTGGAGACATTTCTTAGCCTTAGCCCTAAAACAACATTATTAGCAGTCATCACAGCTTTACTTACAGTGGCTAATGTATGCAGGAGGAAAAAAAAAAGTGTGTTGGGTGAACATACTTTATGCAAAATTACTAGCATAATCTCTCTCGACCACACACACTGTTAAAAACAAAACAGTCACATTGGTTAGTGGAGGAATTCACTGCCAATTACAATATTACTGTTTCCTATAACACATTTTGTAAATTTCTAGAAACATTTGTTAAATATATGACTCTGGCTTTCTTCACCAATGTTTCAAGCAGTATACGTGCAGACCAGTCACTGGTGGTCCAACTCCCCCACTACAGCAATGGCCTCAATCTCTACACGTCCTCCCTGTTAAAAGTCATTTTGGAATATTCAATAAGGCAAATACACACAAATCACAATAGCGTGATGCATCAAATGAACAAATCCACGAGGGTTGGAACCAACGTCCAAGACGATCCCAGATGCTGCCTTAATCGACTGAGCTACGACATGGAAAAGAATTGCAACCGAAAGTTCTACTGACTTTACTTGGATCCTGCAGCCTCGGGTGCATGGGGGGAATTGTGTAAAATCCTGGTTTGTGTCTCGGAGAGGCTGCAGGATCCAAGTACAACTTCGGGTTGCAATTCTTTTCCATGTCGTAGCTCCGTCGATTAAGGCAGCGTCTGGGATTGTGTCGGACGTAGGTTCAAACCCCCGTCACGGCCCTTGTGGATTTATCCATAAGGCAAATATAGTTACAAGTCCCATACTTACAAGTTAATACTATGTACACAGACTATTTTTGTTGAATTTAAGCATGTACAGTACTTTATTCAGGTTTAAAATATCATACTGAATGGTATCTAAGGCTAGACTACCTAGTCTAACTGCTTGAGTTCCGTCTAGCTCCCCGAGAAGTTTTTACCGTGTCTTTAGACACTTGTATACTCAAAGTTACATTTCAAAGCCGATATTCAGAGTGGTTTGCTGAAAATCTCCTCCCACACAAAGACCCACTTTGGAACCAATTTAGTATTATTCTACACATTTTCATTTCTGCCTCAGAGTTTCTCCCATTTGTAGTCTTTCACTTGTAGTTTGCTTGTTAAGAACACAGTATACAGAATGGATTGGGATCTGTTAAACATTAATATGCTATTCCTGTCTCAACATTTCTTTCTATCTTTCTGTTCTTGTAACCATGTCCAATAGTTGTGTTGTGCTTGTTTGTAGTACTGTACTAGCATGCTTGTGGGCTTGGCCTCTTCCTACAACCCTTTCATTTTCTTTGGTTCTCTGGTCCTCTCAGAATTTCTATTAAATAAGTCCTGCTTTGGTACAAAAATTTGGGTGCCTTTATATATATATATTGTACATTATTTATAATCAATCCCGAATCCCCTTCCCTCAATCACGTTCAGAAATTGTATGTCCTATTGCAAGCCTCCGCCACAGTCAATTGTTTTCATGTTAAAGTCCAGAAGTACAGTACCAGTGCCATCAGTTGTGCATTATAATAATAACAATAATAATGATAAATAATAATTCACTGAGTCAGGGGTATACAGTTTATACATATACAGTAGTACATGTTGGGCTTATATCCAGGTCCCTCCCACCCCCCAGGGTCGAATTACTGACCCACCCCACAACAAGCTGACTAATTCCTGGGGTACCTATTTACTGCTAGGTGGACAGGGGCATGAGGTGATAGAAAACAACGATTTCTGTGGAGCTTGGGATTCTAACCCGGAATTCTCAATTGTGAGACGAGAAACCCGATTGTACTACCGGGACCCTATAAAATGCTTTATCTCTGTTTATTACTCAAACCCTTACATGTCCCTCCAGTTTGTTGTCTATTTCTTCATCCATATACAGTCTGTTTTGGAATGTATACAGACAGGTACCATTTTATCCTTTTAGTTGGACATCTCCAGTGCCAATACAGGTATGTCCTCATCCCGTAGGAGGTCTAGGGGAAATGTTTACATTTCTATTCTCATTCACTAGCTTTGATAATACCACCTGCTCTATCTTGTCTCCAAACTGGATAGCCCCTTGGGAAGATCTTATTTAAAACCGATTCATTAAGTTTTATCTCTACCAGGGTAACGATATCGGGGATCTTCATCTATATTATATTCATTAATGCCAATATTTATGTTGCCCCATCTATTTTAACAGGTTTTTAGCAACCTGTTATCTCCATTTCCCCCTCCTAGTGCCTTAGCCAACTCCTCATTGGAGAGCCACTTTCATTTCACCGGCTCTCCAATTCCTATCGCCTTTTACAATTTTTCTTCAGCCATGTTCCCATTTAACAATTTTGTTAAATGGGAATATGGGAACCTCAACCTTCATTGAGGTTCCTGTTCAGTTTACATGTTTTAAGAGGTCTCTCTCCTTACTAACCACACTCCATATTTTCATTATTTTCCAACTTCTGCCACCTGTTTAACACACCATTTAGAGTCACCCTTAAAGACATTATGAGGGGGGGGTAGAAATAGCCTAAGCTACTCTATCCCTTTGAGATGTATTTATTGCTTATATCAATAAACATACTTGAACTTGAACTAAAGACATCATTTTCCTCTTTTCACAACTACCTATTCTACTATAACTGCCAACACAAAACGGTGTAGAAATAATTGAAAGGGGTTCAATGGCAAAAGGGGGGGGGGGGGAGGGTCTATATAGGTAACATTCACACCATGGACTAATGAGAGTAAAATAAACATACCTTGGGCAAATTGGCAACCTGGTAAGCTGCTCGTGCTGGCACAGCTTCGGAGAAAACTAAAAATTATGCAAATTTTAATATGAACAATTATAAAGACCAATACAACAATAAAAAAATAAAAGTAAATAAAAAACAGCACATGCTGTACAATGTACAACATTATTAACCCTTTATTTTCTGAATACCCCCTACACAACTCCCCCTTCCCCCCCAACATACCACACCTTTTTACTGTACAATATTTTATTATGGACTGTATTTGGAAATTAATATTTTTACTGCTTTTAAATGCTATTTGAGAGTTTGGTACATGTTAGAAATTGTTGTTTGCACACTACAACAAGTTTAACATTATGTGCTGTAAATTAAAAATAAATCAATGCTGTCATCAGTAACAAGAGAAAAGAACTCTTCCCCCTCCACCAGCTAGAGTACGGAGAATTACCACTTGGCACGCATTTATTCAATAAAAGAATTTGTCCATTTGTTTATTTTTAGAGTTGTTCTATATATAAATATGCAACTACACTATACTGACTCATCATTCAAATGCTAGTCTTAAATTGTGCATAAATTGTTACAGTTTTGGCTCAACTGAAACATGGATATCACCAAATAAAATGTTATGACAAATAGTATAACGCACAGTATAGCTTATAATTTGAGTGGTAAAATATACCATTAAACACCTTAAAATTGAAATACAGTACTGGCTTACATGTAGACTAAATGTCACAGGTTTATAGCAACTCAAGAACCGATGAATTAACAACATGTCACCTATCACCTATGTCAAACACTACAGCTAGAGTTGGGACGAAAGCCTGGATCAAATTCACTTTGAACACCATTTACTTGGCCGCATTAGGTGGTATCAGACTAAAGGAAGACGGCCTTACAGTATGCAATGTAACCTCCATCGATGCAGAACAAGTTACCATCCATGCACCAAGAAAACATTTCTAATGTGATATCAATCAAGCACTCTGACCTTCAAAGTAAGATACTAGAACCAGTAAATGCTGCCATTGGTTGGCTTTAAAGCAATGTTACCCCCCCATGCTGTAGTGCCATAAATTGACATTTATGCTGCCTTCAAACCCTCACACTGCACACCTATTTCTACAATCTCCTTACTAAATTAAGTCATGTAATATATTTGTGTACAAAATATATACAGTACTGTATATGTACAAATCCACAAGGGCCGTGACGAGGATTCGAACCTGCGTCCGGGAGCATCCCAGACACTGCCTTAATCGACTGAGCTATGACAGGGCTAAAAGAGTTGAAACCGAAGTTCTACTGAACTTACTGCATGTTCATTTGATGCATCACGTTAAGTGTGATCTCTGTGTACTGTATATGTATTTAAGAGTGCTGGAATATTTGCATGCTTGGGCAAGTACTTTTTTATTTGTCATGGTGTATATATATATATATATATGGAAGGGGTACATATTTCTTATTAGAAATGTAATAAAACTTTCAAAACATCCACATGCCAAAAGCTGTATGTTCACAATAAAATACTCCATTTTTAATTAGTGTTCTGTATTTAATCAAGTTCTCCATGATTCAGACATCGCCAGCCAACTGTCCAAGGAAGCTTCAATGAAATCCCAGCAACATATGGATAGTGCCACAATTAGTAAATTTCTGTATTTCTGGTAAAACTGCATAAATTACAACAAATAATAATGGCAGGCAAGAGAGCTACTGTAACTACCCTACCATCACCTGACCAAGCACTCAGAGGTGTTGTAGTTTTCTTTATTGTACTGTACCTCTCCTTGGTCTTGAGCGAGCAGTAACTTCACTCACAAAACCATGCTACCTTTGCACACCAATATAAACCTGAAAAATGTACACTAGTAGGCCTGGGTAAGTCCAATGGTCAACCATCCTAGGCAACTGGCATATCCCCTGACGGTGAATTTCTCAGTTGACATCTTAACACACACAGTTACCAACAGTGGACATCACTAGACTACATACAATATGTTAGAGTTCATTTTCAACTTGACAATCAAGAATTCCAGGTTTGAATCCCAGATGGGGTAGAAATAGTTGGTCAGCTTGTTGCAAGGCTGTATCCTAGAGGGTCAGTACTGTAAATCGACCATGGGGGGTTATCTCGATAAAACCTAACATGTATATATACACACTGGCTGCCACTCCCCGACAATATTTCACGATCCAGACAAGGCCATTATGCCAATTTTGCCTGAAATCCATTTAATGCTGTCCATGTGCATAACTGACAGACCAACTTTTAGAAGCATTTATAAGATGCAACAATTTTATTATAAAATACTGTTCGTATACTATACTTACATGTTGAATAAACTTCATTCACTTTTGCAAAGTCACCAATATCTGCTAACAGCACAGTTGTCTTCACCACTGTAAACAATATTAAATATAAATAAAGATACAGTATGTAGAAGCTAAAGTTAAAGTTTTGTATAAATAACAGTACAGTACTGTAATCATTCAAATGCTTATATTACATTGGGCATAAGCACATGCTGGCAAATATAGTACTGCACAGTATACACAAATGAAGAACAGTTATAACAAATGAAACGATGCTTAGTTAAGGGAGGCACAATCAAAAAATTCAGAGAAAATGAGTACCAGTATACTAGAACACATGAATGTGTTCTAGGTGTTCAGCCCTTAAAAATGGAATAATTGATTTGTAAACTGTATAGATTGGAATTGGTTAGCAGTCTGTATTGCTTTTTATATATTTTTTTTAAGTTGCTTGGATGCACAGTAATATATTCAGCTGGAAGTAGTTCCAATCTGTGATGCATAACTGAGCTTCAGTGTTTGATCAAAGAACTTCCTAACTATTTTTGTATCTTGTCAGATCACACCAAGCACTTGAATTCTATTAAACCTTCCCTTACACATCAATATTAGGAGCTTACCATGCTTGTAGGTGCATCCAGCTTCCTCCAGAATATGCCCCATGTTGATTAAGGCAGTTTTAGTCTGTTCAACAACATCGTCACTAACCAAGTTCATGGTTTTTGGGTCCATTCCAAGCTGGCCAGAGATGTAAAGGGTATTGCCTGCTTGCACAGCTTGACTGAAACAAGTGAGAAAAGTACTGAACAGTATGTAGATATGTGCACAATTATCTCCCCCCCTCTACCCTATATGATAAAAGTATATATAGTCTAGTATAAACTGACAAAAACTTAGGATATTTGCTGTCATTTCTAGTACAGTATTTTCTCATTTTCCTTTGCATCAAAATTATATAAATAATGACATTTTCCTATATTATTATTGTTAATAAATCTGTTGCATCGAAACAGCCTAGCATGACCTACTCCAGGCCAATGTAACAATGTATACAGTATTTGAAGTGTACACTTCAAACGTAACAACATTTGCCAAAAGATTTTACAACCAACTAACCCAAGTCAGCCTAGTTTAATACACAAAGTTTTTTAATTAAATAAGCTATGATCAAAACACCTGCAAATAATAAACACCTGAATTACACAATTTGTCCATAGCCATTCCTAGCACATCATGCTGGCACGTTACAGGTCACTTAAGATTCAAGTTTCTCAAGATTTTAAAACTTAACACAAAATGTGTAAGCATCACTAGGTTGGGTATAGCAAGTTAGGTTTAAGTCAGGTACGGACCCAAAACAGTTCGCAAATACATTTTAAAACCTGACCTAAGCGAACCTAACAAACTAACCCTATCTTGAGGTTATCTTGAGATGATTTCGGGGCTTTTTAGTGTCCCCGCGGCCCGGTCCTCGACCAGGCCTCCACCCCCAGGAAGCAGCTCGTGACAGCTGACTAACACCCAGGTACCTATTTTACTGCTAGGTAACAGGAGCATAGGGTGAAAGAAACTCTGCCCATTGTTTCTCGCCGGCACCTGGGATCGAACCCAGGACCATAGGATCACAACTCCAGCGTGCTGTCCGCTCGGCCGACCGGCTCCCTAAGATACATGTATAATTTTGACATATAGAAAAGCTTAGTTGAAATGCTGGTGTATGATGTGACCCCAGTTCATCATTAAGTGATATACTTAACACTGATATGTAGAGGAGGCAGAGTGTACTTAAGCTTATTAAGGCTACTACTTAATTTAGAATTTACCTACTTAGAATTATCCGTTAGATTAAGGACCTGCCTGAAACGCTGCGCGTACTAGTGGCTTTACAAGATTGTAAATACTATGCTATGTATTCTCACAAACCCAATGTACCTTCTTATATATAAATAAATAAATAAATAAAAAAATAAAATAAGGCCCTACCACTCACCATTCCCAAGAAACAAATTTGCCAATATTCTAATTATTAAAACTACGTAGTGTTACGTAAGGCTGTTACACGAGGATAAAAATGTTTTGTTCATTTATTACATACCTGACAATGCCACTTTGTTGCCACTACACAATACACGTGTTGGTAACTACAGAATTTTATTTTTTATTTATTAATATATACAAGAGTTGTTACATGGTTGTAGAGCCACTAGTACGCGTAGCGTTTCGGGCAGGTCCCTGGAATACGATCCCCGCCGCGAAGAATCCTTGTTACAACCAAGTACACATTTTACTGTTGCGTTAAACAGAGGCTACAGTTAAGGATTTGCGCCCAGGATATCCCCGGCCAGGATACCAACCCATGACAGCGCTCGCGGAACGCCACTTGTCTTACCACTGCGCCACGGAGACTGGTGCAGTGGAGACTACGTTGGAGCGACACCAACCACGGCGCCCCCATAGAGGTCTTCCTCCTCCACTCACTCCGGGACCCCGGGATGATACCCAGGCAGGTCACCTCATGCCTCTGTTCACCTAGCAGTAAACAGGTACCTGGGAGTCAGTTAACTGTTGTGGGATGCTTCCTGGGGAGGGTCAATTGTTCCACCTTAGCTGGGGGGGTGGGGTGGGGAGGGGGGGAGGGGGGGTACAATACCAGCCTCAAGTATACACACACAGGCTACTTGTCCCCGACAAAGAGCACTACACCACCACTGCCTGACTGGTCGGGGCCACTACAGACCCTCACCTTCTCGTAAGCTTCTTACTCACCAAAAGTTAACTAACTTTTAGAGCTCTTTAGAGCTTTTAACCGGCGCTCTAACAAGTTGTGAGAGCTCCGGCCTCACGCCTCTGCTCCACACACCGCCTCAAGCAAATGTTAACTGACTAAAATCTCTCTAGTTAAGCTATCTAACCTGTAAGGACCAATAGCCGCTGGGGCTTTGGGAGAGGAAATGACCTTCCTTATGATCTTGGAAGCCATCGTATAAAGCCACTTGTGACGGCCGCCGGGCACACACTGACCCCCCCACACTGGCGCCCACCCCTATACCCACCACTCACCCACTGACGTCACAAACCCTCCCCCAGCCCCACACTACATAGAAAACAATATTTATATAGGAAATATATATATTTATCTCTCAGAATGTTCGGTAATACGTTTATTGCTTGTGATGTGTGTCTATTTATGAATTAACACGATGTACTGAACGGGGTGAGAATAGCTTGAGCTACCTCATTCCTTTATGTGTGTATTTTACCTCAATAAACTTATTTCAATTTCAATTCAATATTTATATTTTATTTTCGTTAGGAAAGGATAGGTTGGGTTAGAACAATGTAAGTTAGGTTAAGAGAAGTTTGATCATATATTTAATTCAAATTTGATTTAGTGTTGTAGTATCCTGCTGGTCGGTTATTTCTCCATACCTCCTTCGCCGTTTTCTCTCATCTCCGCTGTAGGGGTACATAAGTCATTACATAAGTATTTTTTAAATTCAAATATATAATTTATATAAATGCTTATATATTTATAGTTAGGTAATATATATATATATTGGCTTTCAGGTAAATAATGTTATATGCTAGTGACTTTACAAGAATGTACCACTTAATTTACCAACATATGTGCTGTATTTTGACAACCCAATAATGTCCCCTCGTGTACATAAATACAGGTAAATAAGTGGCCGTGAGTGGCGAGTCAAGACGTGCAGTCACCCCCCTTGGATTCAAAAAGCCCCCCTCCCTACCTAACTACCTTAATTTAAAAGTACCTAATTTCATCCTCATAGTTTCCTACCTCGTGCAATAAACTCACACTGCATCTTGTGCTACCCACTCCCCCAAAATATGTGCCTAAGCCATATAACTTCACCATTGTAATCATTGCTATCATCTTATATCATGGTTGTTATATTGAACATATATTTTACTACATTATGCCTTAGAAATAATCCTCAAATTATGCTACAATATACCTGATGATAATCCTCAAATTTTACTATAATGTACTACTCATCTTCGTCAAATTTTCTTACAATGTACCTGTTAAATTTCTCAATATTTTTACTGTACAATTATGTAGTTACCTAATTACCTCCTTTTCAACGGGGGTATTCTGCACATCCTGCCATGTCTTCTGGTCTCATGTGATGCTTGTGACCACAAGCTCATCCTGTAACTACACTGAGGTAATTACTCTCTCTCTCTGCACATTACATTATTAATTAGAATTAGGCAGGTGCAGCAACACCAAATATTACCATCTTGGTTTGTAACATCAGTGGATACCACATCATCAGTGAAAAGTAGCAGTGTAAGTCAGGAAGTGTCCAGATTAAGGTATTCCTCCAATGGGGGGTCTGTATATACTTGCAGTCTTACACGTCTCACAGTAATTAATTATCAAAAGAAGGAACCAAGCCAGGGAGACTATGTATGGGAACCAAGCCAGGGAGACTGTAGCAAACCTCTCAGTAATGAGCCCCTGGAATTGAACATTGAGGAAACGGGTCCAGAATGAATGAATGAATGATTAGGGAAAAGCGCCAAGCAAACGGGTCCAGAGTGACCGATTCCTGGGGAGCAGTCCTGGTCATTCTGTGTGACTTGTAGGCTTTAATATGTTCATTATGGGATGTTAATCTACCTATTGAGCCAAAAGTGAACTCGCTGGTCAGTTTTTGTAATATTACACATCAGAGGCAAGTCATCTGGGTAATAATGTACTTAACCAATACTTAAAATTCTGTTATTACAGAGTAATAGAAATGTTGCTGTTTATTATTTTAATCTATATATCATTTATCTGATGGAAGCAAAATTAATTACCTGAATTAATCTTTATTTATCTGATGGCCACCATCTCCAGTTGCCTCAATAAGGTGCTTATCAAATGCACTCTTATATATGATAAGACATCCACAAGCTTGGAATTCACTTTAATCAAATTCACTAACATCAAGTTTGTTTATTTTTTAATGACAAAATATTGTAATACAGTATAAATAACATTTTAAAGTTCTAGACTAGTCCTGGCAGTGATCAAGTAATTGGCTTTAAATGGATGACATTAAAGCAGTTTATGTAAACTGATTTAATACAATAATGTTTGCAATAAAATAATAATCTTATATTGTTTCCTTTACTGTAATTTGTTACCATGTCACTAGTCAAATAGTCCTAGCAATAAAGTGCGTACACATAACTGTATATCCTATCGCCTTAAAAAAAAAATAAACTGGTTCAGCATGGGCAATGATTGGTCAGTACTCTGAAGACACTGGTCTGCAGGCAGCCAGTCAATGACCACGCTGTTAACTACCTGGGGCTAATTTTAGATGGACCTACAAAAGGCCATATTACATAAAGGCCATTGCCTGGCCAATCATTGAACTCAACACCTCTCCAGGATATTTATCTTATCTTCTAATGACTCCAACTGGAAATTGAGTACCCAAATGAGCCACAGACACATTAGAAAAAACTTTTCCCGTGTCAGAGTAGCTAATCAATGGAATGCATTAGAAAGTGATGTGAGGGAGGCTGACTCCATAGTTTCAAAGGTAGATATGATAGAGCTCAATAAGCTCAGGAACCTGTACACCAGTAGATTGACAGATAAGAGGCAGGAACAACGAGCCAAAACTTATCCCCCCCCCCCCCCAACCTCTGGTTGGTATTGCAATGGATCCAAACCACTTGGGCTGAACGGTAGAGCGACGGTCTCTTGTCATGTAGGTCTGCATTCAATCCCCAACCATCCAAGTGGTTAGGCACCATTCTAACCCAGTTCCACCCCAAATCCTTATCCTGACTCCCTCCAAGTGCAATATACAGACAGACTCTTGGTGTCCTACTTCTGTATCATATCCACTTGTGCCATCTTGTAACTTAATTGAGAATATATATTTTGGATTATTGCTTCAATGGCCATTTGTATGGTGGTCATAAAAAGTTACTTTAGTTGTTGGACTCAACTCACTTTGGTGTTAAGTGTCCAAGATTTTGACACCACTTAATGAGGTTGTTGACCACCTCAATAACAAATATTTTAAGATCTAAGCTCAGATCTTAAATTAAGGGGGCGTCTGGTTGGCATCTGGGTCCAAAAATGCAAAAATGAAAACTCGTTCGATTTCAATGAAACTTTTTTGACAAGTTCTATATGAAAAGTGTTTCATCTGGTCCAAGTTTCAGCATCGTAGCATAAATAGGAAGGGAGAAAAAAAATATTGAAGTACTGTAGTTGTGAAAATTACAGTATGCAAAAATGGTCAAAATTGATTATCAATCAAAAGTGTCAACTGAAATCATAGCTACGACTCTTTGCTATCACAATAGCATATATTAAACAAATATTATAATTAGTTTAATTGGAAAAAAAATTTAAGAAAAAAAAAAAAACGTATTTTTTTTTTTTTTTTTTCGGGCGATTTGCATCAAACTTACACACCTGACTGTACGTAAGCCTATCTGTAAGGATGCCAATTTTGGAGAAAATTGGTTGATGTCAACCTCAGCCACAGATTTTAGAACCTTAGACTTTATTCATTTCTGTTTTTTTTTCAATTGACACAAACGTTTACAAAACTGATTCCTTTTTCATTCAATTTACATGAAACTTACACAGTATATGTAGAGGGCATGTGTCTACATTGGGGGCTTTCATTTTTCTCTAAGTTCATTTATTGATTTTATAATAGCAATAAACATGCCATATTTGCAAAAATTTTTTGGGGAACTTTGAACATTTGTATTAGGAAAACTAAAGATGTTTTGGAAATTCTAAAGCCCCAAATCCTTTATTATATGCTAATGTGTCAGAAAAGTGTCAGAGAATAATTATATCTGAAACGTGTGTTCTGAAGTGTGGACTTGAAAATGTGTAAAAAACGTTGGGGAAAAAAAAAAAAAAAAAAAAAAAAAAAAAAAAAAAAAAAAAAAAAAAAAAAAAAAAAAAAAAAAAAAACTCCTTTTCTATTTACGCTGCAGTACTGAAACTTGGGACAATTTAAGCACTTTTCATATACAACTAGAAAATTAATATTGGTTGACATTGAACAACTTTCATCTATAATCCTCTGACGCCCCCTTAAGCTCTGCTAGATCTTGAGATCTAGCATGATAAGGTCTTTGAATTTTGAAGTTGGAATAGTTTGTGTAACACTGTTTAGTCATACCAGTCAGTGTGTGTTGATTTGCCTGCCTGCTTTGTCCACAGCTTAGAACAAAAATGACAACATTTGCCCTGATAATTTGTATTTGTCTATATAGTACTGGAATAGTTATATATATACAAATAAATATCTTGCTAAATACAATAGAAAAAAATACTGTACTTTTAAACTTACATATTGCAATAAAAAATAAGGGACTTGATATGATAAAGTTAACCAAAGAAATAATGTGGGAATGAAAGCATAGTGGAGATGTTATGAAGAATGTATGATAATTTATAAAATGTTGAAGAATATACATAATAATGCAATGAAGGGTGACAGGTGGAGAAAAAAACTAAATTAAAATTTACAGCTAATATGATTAAAAGGTATATTGATGAATTAACAAGTGTGTAATTGAATGCACACATGCATGTGTACGTATACAAGAGTGTACAAGCACTATTTGCCTCGTGCTTAGAAACATTCATATTTGGCTTCTCACTATATTACAACAAGGCACTGTGAGCAATGAAACCTTACAAATTATAGAACAATATTTTTTATCAACACGATTAAGACAAACATTTTCTCAAGTTTCATATTTCCTTTCATTTTTATTTCAGACAATCAAGAACATGCAAAACTTGTTTGGCTGATGGCCTCCTAGCATGATCAGCCTCAGTACAAGCGTAGAATATCTCCAACACGGGCAGGTAGTCATCACCCAACACAACGTCGGGTAGAGCTGGTCGTGTCCCTGGAAAACAAGTAAACAGTAAACTGCTGCTCACACAAACGTAATTTAATATTTAACGTTTTAAAAAGTTAAATGCTGCAATATAGAGAAACGCCACATTGCGGCTTTATGGACGAATGACACTTTGCCTGTAAGCAAGCAATTATTAAAAGGAAGAGCATGAAAGGTTGTCATGGCACAGAAAAATCAAGAATTCATAAATATCACTTGGGATGCCAACTCGACAGCACAAAAACACAAGATGATCAATGACAAAGGAGCCAGATTCATCGAGGATTTTTATCAATTGATATATGTAGCACCAGGTGCATATAGCACCAGTAGAGAAGCAAACTTTCAGATTTTGAAAATCGAGACATGCAACCAGGAGACAGATGACTAAGCATAAGGGATGAGTTTCCATTCCATTTAGTACCAACAAATTAACCTTGTGTGTTATATATTGGGGAAAAGGGCATTTCTCCACTTCTTATTATGGTTATAGAAGTCACAATTGATGCCACTTCATTTGTTATTGGCAGTAGCCATCTACAGTATCTATCATACTAAAAGTTATGGATAACTTTACTGCAGATAACATTATAAGGGTAGAAATTTGTGCAGGGAATGATGGGATATGTATGAATGATTTTCCTTAGCAACAGCATCTACTAAACAGCCACATAAGAGAAGTTCTCAATTCCAAACCAAAGCAAATGAGTTCACTACTTGTCTATAGCAGGAACTATAGGAACACATGAGGCGGTGCCAGGCAAGCTACCAAGATGGTCACTTCACCGGAGGCGCTCATCTAATGGCAGTGAGGAAATCACCTTGTGTATTATTAGCTGGTTACAGTTTTGTTTGGCAGTTCAGGAATTTCTAAACATTTCTTGGAGGGAGGCACTGTTTTGTGACAAATTGTGGGGAACTTTATCACCTAAATGCTGGGTTAAGCTTTGATATTAACATGTTTCTTGCCCCTGTGAGGGGAGTCAGTTTGAAATGGCACTGACTCCTGATAGGTGTTTTAAGGACATAAAAAACACAGAGGGAACCATCCCTGAGTGTTAATTTCTGTGGGGAAGCCCTGTCGGCTCCCTGAGGTTATCTTACTGATCAAGTGCCATAGTACTTGAGTGTCATCAGTTGCAGAGTTCTTTGTAAGCCTACTGGGGACCACAAGCCAGAACCTGGCCCCCTAAGAGAGGCAAAGGGAGCAATGGCTCATGAACACTTTACATTTAAAGTGTCATCTTGCCATCGACCAGGGAAGGCACCCAGAAAGGTAGGCAAATCAAAATGGACTACTGCCTGGTTGAAAAGTTCCTCCACAGAGGACAGGGGAAACCTGTCTGGGTAAGTCCAGCCACCCCAGTCAGTTCTTGGATTGATGTAGTCGTGCCGAGTGGTCGCTGTCGTTCTGACTCCGTATTCCCATTTTCTTTGGTGTTTTCACCCTTGCCGCAGTGTTGTAAAATGGATGTGTGCGTGTTGCCAGGCGTTTCGAGAACTGTAGCATCATGCACTTAGGGCCACCTTCCTTAGGTGCTCCGTAAGTACTACCTGTGCGTCTCGAGGTTATCTCTCCTGGGGTGTTTGGGGATCACACCCCATTAGAGGACTTCCTCACTTGTGGTTTGTCTTCGCCCTTGGGGTGTGTCTGGGGCCTTGGGGTTTTCCGCCTTGCTCTGGGTAGGGGGTGTGTTTGTTAGCTCGTGGGAAGCACAGCGGGTGGCGCAGACCGCTTTTCAGCTTTTGACGGCGTGTCGATGTTTCTCTCTGACTTTGCTGTTGTGGAGTTCAGGAGTTTTATTGGGCTTCTACTTTTTTCCAGCATTTTTTGCCTTTTCTGACAGAATTCTGCTTTTCGCCTGATTAGGCTTTGCCTGGGGTGTGGTGGTGGTCCTCCTATAATTCCCCCCCCCCCCTCCCAGGCTTTTCTCTGGCTGCTTGCAGTTGGATTGCCTGCATTGACAGGGTTTACCGGCTTGGCTGGCCCTAGTGCCTGGGCTTCCTGTAGGCCTCATTTACCATACAAGCCCTGGTTTCTTCCTCTTGGATTTCCCCTGCAGAGGTTCAGGAGGTACTCGGTGCTCACCTCCTGTGAGACCTGGTTTATGCCTCGGTGTTGGTTCTAGTTTTCTTTGAGTTCAGTTCTTCTTCCACATACTGGGTGCCTTCCGAGGTCCTGGTGTCTTCCTGGCAAACGGACTGCCCCTTCTTTTCTCTTGGGGCTTGGCTAGCTTTTGTCGTAACCGCACACATGTTGCGGGATGTTCCTGTGTGTTGTTGATGTTCTTGTGGGTTTCTCAATGAGTCCCTCTTCACCCCTGGACTTCCTCGTGGTGTTGGTCTGATGCAGCTGCATGCTCAGGTCCCCCTCTATTTCGGCTGCTTTGGTGGGCCGACGACTTTTGGACTCGCAGTCATTTGGCCTCTGTCTTACGTTTCTTTGGTCTTCTGGAGCTATTTTTGGATTGGCTTTCAGAAGATGCAGGGGCACAGGGTGGTGGACCCTCAGCTTGGGTCTTTGTCTCGGCTGCTTATGCGTTGTCTGCCTTGCTGAAGCTGTTTGTGCTGATCCTCTGAGAAGCAGTTTCCATGTTTTTCATCTCCAATTTCGCATGTCAGTAGGCTTAGCTTTTCTGCTAAGCCACTTAATCAGTAAGGGGGATTTACCCAGAAACTGGCATTTCATTACATTCAACGCTGCTTTTTTGTACTACATAATGCATGTCTTGGGAACTACAGTATGCCAAAAGATTACAGCTGCTGCTTAAAAAAAAAAAAAAAAAAAAAAAAAAATAATGATAGAGTGCACTTAACAAATTAGTGTTGCAATTATTATTATAGTAAAGTTTCATTTTATTTTTGTATCTTCAAATATAAATATGATAAAGATTTAAGGCAGTTAGAAATTACCTAGTGCTTTATAAAACTCTTCATCTTTCCCGCCATCTGAAGTATCAGTCTTCTCTTCTGATGTAGCCTCACCGAAGTCCAGTTTATCCATATGAGGAGGGTTAAGGGACAACATCTCCCTAAAATGGTAATGATATGGTTAATTCACAAAGATATTTTAATATACTAATGATTTAGCACAAAAAATCATCATTGAATTTAATGAAACAGCATTTTCTGAGTGAGACCCAGAGGCTCTCCGGAGCTATACCGGGTTGATGTGTATATATAATAGACCGTAGCAACAGTCAATCGATGGAGTTCTAGGCCTACTGGGGAGCACAAGCCAGAACCTGGTCCCCTCAGAGAGGCATGAGGAGCAATGACCCGTTGACACCCCCATGTAGTTGGAAGCAGTCTATATCTGCCATCTACCAGGTCAAGTACCCAGAAAGTTAGGAAGCCCAAAACAAACTACAGCTGGTTAAACATTGCAAACTGAAAGCCGAACAAGCAAGCAGAGCTCCCCAATTAGAAAACATGTAAACAAGCATGACGTCACCATAGCGCCCGGTGTTTGCTCAACTCCCCACTCCCTGAGAGGGGGATAGGGGGAAGGGGTCCTAGACCTCCGGCACTGGCTACCCAACTCCAGTTCAGAGGCTGAATATCAAAAACACAAAAATGCCGACCGGGAGGAAGAGAGGGTTGCCGGGAGCCTCCGGGGTCTCACCCAGAAAATGGATTTTCATTACATTCAACACTGATTTTCTGTGTAGACCCCTCCTGCTCCCCGGAGCTACCTAACCAATGATAAAGGAAAAGAGGGACTTACCCGGGAGGTGGCAGCCACTCGCTCCTCAACTCGAAAGCGAGGCAACTGGCTGCAACCTGCACCCAAGGCTACACATGGTCGGGAAGGGCCCGGTAAATTAACGAGGTACCGTGCAGCCAGGACTCTGTTCGACCTCCAAAAGCCCGTGCCTGAACGTCAGCCTAAGATATATTACCAAAAACAGCAGATAAAGCAGCAAACTTATGAACGTCATGGGCACGGGGGATAGATCGCAGGCTGGCTCGACCGAATAATGCTGCAGACAACCTGGGAAACCCACGCCCTGGAACAGGGAAAAAGGGAAACTGGGTAACCCAAAGTGCGTCACCGGCCACTGAGGCTAAGGCGCGCAAGTAACGGAGAAAAGCCACAACAAGACACAAACATGATGCACCCCCGGCTGAACCAACCAAGCATCAACAACCCAAGGATCCCTCCAGAAAGCAGCAGTATCATTCATTACCAGAAAAGAAGGAGACGACTGCAAACGAACAAAACGACCACCAGGAGCAAAAGAGCAGAAACCCCTGCACCGAAGGAGAGCATGAAGCTCCCCGACCCAACCCCCAGAGGCCAATGCTAACAAGAAAAGAACCTTAGAAAAACAGTCCAGAACCGAAGGGGGTCACCACAAACTGAGAAAAGAGAGAGAGGAAAGCACCCAGTCCAACTAACAGTATGGCTCGGGTGGCGCATGAACTGGCCGGAGGTGAAACAACACCCGAGAAAGCTTGTGGAATGGAGCAGAAGTGACATCCACCCCGAACGCAAGCTGAAGATGAAGAGGCTCTGCCAGCGCTGCACAATAAGAGGCAATAATATTCGCCATAAGACGTGAGCGTCACCCTAAGACAAGGGGACAGATCAACTTTCAAACTCGCATGAAGCGAGATGGGATTCAGAGGACACACCCATTGTACCAATGAGCCCCAATAGGGGTTTCCAGGGCCCTTAGGCTGACTGCTAAGGGAAGCTCAGGCAAGGTACAGTACTGCTAATCAGTTATCCCAGAACTATGAAACAAACAAACAAACAAAAGGCTGAACTCCTGCGACGTGTGCAATCATAGGGACCTAGTGGAGGGTCACCAAAATCATACAAGTGGTCCTACAACCACACCAGGCAAAAAACAAAACAAAAGAAAATAAACACCCTGCTAAAGCACAATGTCTCCAGGAGGAACAGAACCGGCCACTATCCGTATTATAAGATAGCTGTACAGTACCTTGCACCCCTGCCAGCAAGAATGCTCCCTCCTACTCAAGGCCAAAGAGGGGTAGGAAAACCCTAAAGAACCCTGCTGAGGTAGCCCCCACAGTTTGTGGAAGGTAACCCCAAACTGCAAGGGCAGTAATTACAGGGCACTTAGGGAAGGGAACCCTAGGCATATGCACCCCCAGTACTTTTGGAATAACATCTCGCTCGCACACCACCACACCGCAGTAAACCACCACACGGCAGCAAACCACCACAAGGCACAGCACTGTTCAAGAATTGGAGCCAGAGTCGATTGACTGCCACCTAACACAAAAGCCTCAGAACTGGGGGTTGGATAGCTGGTGCAGGAGGTCTGGGACTCCCCTTCCCCCTCCCAGGGATGGGGGCGTTGCACAGACAGCGGAGTGGCAACTGTGGTGATGTCAGGCTTGTTTGCTTGTTTTCTGATTGTGGAGCCCTGCTTGCTCGTTCAGTTTTCAGCTTGCAGTGTTTAACCAGCTGTAGTTTGTTTTGGGATTTCTACCTTTCTGGGATCCCTGACCTGGTAGACGGCAGACATAGACTACTTCCAACTGCATGGGGCTGTCTATAGGCCATTGCTCCTCGTGCCTCTCTAAGGGGGCCAGATTCTGGCTTGTGGTTCCTGGTAGGCCTAGAACTCCATCGATTGATCGTTGCCACAGTCTAATATACACACATCAGTCCAGTACAACTCTGGGGAGCCGGAGGGACTCTCCACAGAGAAGTACACTAAACTGACTCCAAGTTTTTTCATCTTAATATATGCAGTAGTTGTCTTGACAAGATTCTTGCTATTGAGAAAATCCACCAGTGTTGTGAGGTGGGCGCGATCCTACAACCCCGGCATTGTTCACCTGCATAACTGGCCGACCCCTCACAGTGTTCAAGAGAGAACTGGATAAGCACCTCCAAAGGATACCTGATCAACCAGGCTGTGACTCATACGTCAGGCTGCGAGCAGCCGCGTCTAACAGCCTGGTTGATCAGTCCAGCAACCAGGAGGCCTGGTCGACTACCGGGCCGCGGAGACGCTGAGCCCCGGAAGCACTTCAAGGTAACCTCAAGGTTGCCAATGCACATACTCTACCACTAGACCACCACTGACTTGTAAGTCTCATACAACCGGATTTCTACTGAAATCACAGGATATCTGGAGGCCTTACTGAAGCCAGTCCAAGTTTTTATGTATGATTCACAAACACTTGTGTGGAAGTAGAATAGTGATAGAGTATGTGGCTTAGCAATGCCGCGGTCATAGGATCGCGCCCTCCTCACAGCCCTAGTGGATTTTCTCATTGATATATATATATATATATATCATGTTCATGTGATTTCTGTGTGTTTTCTTGATGTTATTATTTATCAGTCCCAGAAAGAAGACTGTATACTGTATACCCCTATACGGTACCCGGTACAGTCGACATGTTCTCCCTGTGTAGTAGAAACAAAACTTGGTCTGTCCTCAACATTAAGACTAGCCCCAGGCCAGGCTCGGCGAGTAGAACTCCTGGAACCCTTTGAAAGTATGCTCCAGGTAAGGTAAAGAAATGATTTTCCTGAACTAAATATTGGCAAGGCATTTTATAGTTTCTTTCTACATCTATGATGCATCAGAAAGCCCTCTAAGCTGCTCTTTCAACATGCATCTCACTTATGGTTCATTATCTTTCTAATTCAAATATTTTCCCTAATGTGATTTTAAAGTTTCTTCAGTATATTTGCTACGTTCCATCATTCAAACCTCATTTTCATCTTGTAGTCTTCATTAATATAATCATTTCACAAGCTTCCACAAAACACCACCCCGACGACTATACTGCATCCATTAACTTCTAAGCTACTATTTTAACCTTGTTGGACTGGATGGTAGAACGACAGCCTAGCTTTTTGCAGGTCAGCATTCAATCCCCAACTGTCCAAGTGGTTGGGCACCATTCCTTTCCTTCATTCTTATCCTCATATCCCTTTCAATTGCTATATAGTCGCAATGGCTTAGTGAGTTCTTCTGATAATTACAGTACCTTTCTTCCTTCCCATGTGCTAGACACAAGCAACTATCTAAAGCTTCAGTTAAAAGAACTATGTTGCTGCATTATGGAATGTGTAATATGAGAAAATAGGCTCCACACAACCTATGTGAAAAGTTTTACAAAATTCTGATAAAGATCTAGAGGTGGTTTGGGATAGAAAATTGTCTCCTGAAGTGTTTATAAGACTATGAGTGTACTCATAAAGAACATTGTGCAAGGAGAGTATGTCATGCTTCCTAACTTTACAATCACCTTAAAGTACATGGATCATGATAAATTAAAGAAATTATTCAAAATTTTTGCGATACCAAAGTTGGAATAAGCAGCAGCTGTATGCTGTTCATATCTCAAGAAACACACCAATTAGCTGGAAAAGGTGCAAAGACATGTAAGTAATTGGCCCCCAGAACTTGAAACAAGAGCTACAAGGAGAGGTTAGAGGCATTAAATATACTAACGCTAGAAGATAGAGGAAAAAAAAAAGTGATATGACCACTACATACAAAAGACTAACAGGAATTTACAACATTTATAAAGAAGAATTGTTGACAATGTAACTGCAAGAACACAAGAACAGAGGTTCAAACTAAAGAAACAAAGCTGCCAAAAAGTGTTAGATAGTTCACTTTTACAGAGTTGGTGGTGGAGGCAAAAACTGTGTCTTTGAGTGTTACATGACACACTGTACTGGGAGGCTGAGACACCACGAGCGTATCTCTCATCTTGTAAGTAAACTTGAATAATTACCATACACATGGTGCTGTACTCACCATACACATGGTGCTGTACTCACCATACACATGGTGCTGTACTCACCATACACACAGTGCTGTACTCACCATACACACAGTGCTGTACTCACCATACACACGGTGCTGTACTCACCATACACACGATTCTGTGCTCACCATACACACGGTGCTGTACTCACCATACACACAGTGCTGTACTCACCATACACACAGTGCTGTACTCACCATACACACAGTGCTGTACTTACCATACACACGGTGCTGTACTCACCATACACACGGTGCTGTACTCACCATACACACGGTGCTGTACTCACCATACACACAGTGCTGTACTTACCATACACACGGTGCTGTACTCACCATACACACGGTGCTGTACTCACCATACACACGGTGCTGTACTCACCATACACACGGTGCTGTACTCACCATACACACGGTGCTGTACTCACCATACACACAGTGCTGTACTTACCATACACACGGTGCTGTACTCACCATACACACGATTCTGTGCTCACCATACACACATTGCTGTGCTCACCATACACACAGTGCTGTACTCACCATACACACGGTGCTGTACTCACCATACACACGGTGCTGTACTCACCATACACACGGTGCTGTACTCACCATACACACGGTGCTGTACTCACCATACACACAATGCTGTACTCACCATACACACGGTGCTGTACTCACCATACACACGGTGCTGTACTCACCATTCACACGGTGCTGTACTCACCATACACACGGTGCTGTACTCACCATACACACAATGCTGTACTCACCATACACACGGTGCTGTACTCACCATACACACGGTGCTGTACTCACCATACACACGGTGCTGTACTCACCATACACACGGTGCTGTACTCACCATACACACGGTGCTGTACTCACCATACACACGGTGCTGTACTCACCATACACATGACATTGTACTCACCATAGAACAAGGCCAAAGGAGAACATATCAGTTTTGTGGGTTATGGCATCACAAGCAATGACTTCAGGAGCTGACCAACACTCCGTGCCCACATAACATTCATCTTCACTTGCCACTCCCTATACACAAATTAAAGAAAAAGAGGTCATAAATGATAGGTAACACACTAAGGAATTTGTTAGCAAGGTTACATTTACAGTTCATATCTATTATAAATATGGTAAATTCATTAACTGAAAATTACACAAATGGAAGGATTTCATTGTTCACTTTATTCACTCAGGAGGCAAGCCGCAAGGGCCTCCCGCACCACATGAGAAGGGACACGGGAAGCCAAAAACCTCCAGAAGGATGGGACCGAGGATCGCGAAACTGAACCTGGGGAGGGGTAACAGCCAAATCCAATTTGTACAAGGAGAGAGCGAAGAGAACCCCTCTCCTTGCAACACCAAGCCCCACCCCAAGGGTACAAAAACCCAGGCGGGGATCAACAGGGGCCCAAGGTCCCTAAGTCAACCCCTCCCCTGCCCCAGGAACCCCATTCTGAGAACCCAGAGCCGAGTCGTCCCCCCATAGCCCTGGCCTCACAAGAAAAAGCCAGGGCAGCCAAAAAATCCTAAGGAAGGGGGGGGGCCCACTGGTCAGACCCTTACGCATCGGCAGGGGTAACAAGCTCTAATGCCCCCGCCACCACCTCGGAAGGGGACACCTTCCGAGTTAGACAAGACAGAAGAGTTAGGGAAGACAGGATCGTCACATACAAGATTCTCAAAGGATTTGATAGGGCAGACAAAGACAGTTTATTTAACACAAGGAGCACACGCACTAGGGGACACAGGTGGAAATTGAGTGCCCAAATGAACCATAGACACATTAGTAAGAATTTTTTTAGTGTCAGAGTAGTTAACAAATGGAATGCATTAGGATGTGATGTGGTGGAGGCTGACTCCATACACAGTTTCAAGTGTAAGAGCCTAAAAGGCTCAAGAATGTGTACACCAGTTGATTGACAGTTGAGATGCGGGACCAAAGAGCCGAAGCTCAACCCCCAGCAAGTACAACTAGGCGAATACACACACTGTACACAGAAAATATAAACAAAATATTTACAGTTCTATGTATACTCACATTTTCATTTAGTTTTAAAGTTACTCCAAAATCACAAAGTTTTACTGTATCAAAGTTGTTCTTGATGAGGATGTTAGCACTCTTCAGGTCACCGTGGAGTAAGTGCATCTCATCGTGCAGGTATATAAGAGCTGAAGAAATGTCTCTTGCCACCTGCAAATTAAGACAATCATTGTCACTTATGTCACTTATATAAAACTTACCTTAGTCACAGAGTTATAATATAAACTGTTTATTGAGCAGTTTTCACTAAACCATCAGTTTGCCTGTATAATGTGATAGCTGGAATATACCCCTAAACAAATCTTACTTTTTATTCCATATTTATTGCTGCATTGAGATATACTCCACAGTGCTCCTTGCACAGATATAGGAGAACTTTGTATACATTGACCTGAGTTGCTTGAAGCCATTTTTTCTCATTTATGGATGCTTTAATCACTAAATGTTTTAACCAATGCACTGTTCTGCATTAAAATGCGACACACCTGTGGTGAACCGAAAATAAATTCTTTCCAAAAAATTATTTTATCTTCTTGTATTGTTAAAATGCAGTCTCTGATCACAGGAAACTAAAAAAGAAAAGAATATTGTATGTGACATACTTTAACCACGATGGAGCTGGGAAGTTGAGCAAATTATGGGCGCTGAGCGACGGAGCGCTCAAGGTCACTAGGCCCCGCCACCTCGTGGTGCGGTAGTTGCCATGAATATAATGTTTCACAATTATTTTGAGGTTTCTCATTTGTTTATTCTCCATTTTTTCCTGTAATATTATTCAAAAGTGTGTAATTTATGGAGTTTATATAGTTCAGTGTGTGGAACATCACTATGATCAAAATTATGGGCCTCATATATGTGACATGTACAGTATATTATTTTTTTTTTTTTTTTTTTTTTTTTTTTTTTTTTTTTTTTTGAGATATATACAAGAGTTGTTACATTCTTGTACAGCCACTAGTACGCGTAGCATTTCGGGCAGGTCCCTGGAATACGATCCCCTGCCGCGAAGAATCGTTTTTTCATCCAAGTACACATTTTACTGTTGCGTTAAACAGAGGCTACAGTTAAGGAATTGCGCCCAGTAAATCCTCCCCGGCCAGGATACGAACCCATGACATAGCGCTCGCGGAACGCCAGGCGAGTGTCTTACCACTACACCACGGAAACTGTGTATTCTACGATTAATCGGTGTTTTTGCTGTAATTACACTATATACACAAACACACGTTGTATATACCTATCTACATATGTGTAGATAGGTATATATCCATCTACACATAAAGGTGTATGTTCACCATAACGAACCACTAAGTTGGTTTGGCGAGCCCAAAACAACATGAATGTCCGCGACACTGCAGCCAGCAGACTGCTGGCTGACTCACTCCCTCCTTCAACACCCACTCATCAACATTCCGACTCCCACCATTCTGTTATTGTTATTATTACACTATTTATGCACGCTATATATAATTATCTACATGTTTTGTTCTCCATAAGTGTACAACTAAGCTGGTATGACGAGTTCAGGCAATAAAAGCCGTCGCCACACACAGTCAGCTGGCGACTGTCTTCCTCATTGGTTCAAGGCCAGGCGCACTAACCTTTCTCCCCCAACAATACTGTTTGTGGTGTTACTATATTACACTATATACACACATTATATACAAGTATCTACATGTTTTATTCACCATAACTGTACAACTAAGATGGTATGGTGTCCAAACAGCATAGTGGCCACTGCATGATAAGGCACACAGTAGCCAGCAGACGGCAGCCTCAATCACTCCCTCACTAAAATGGCTCCTCCCAACAAACTCCTTTTGCTGTTATTACAGTCTATACACACGTTATATATAAGTATCTACATTTGTGTTTACCATAGCGAACCACTAAGCTGGTATGGTGATTCCAGACAATAACATGTTGCATACACCAGCCGGCAGATGACACTACCTCGACCCTCCGTCCCTCCCTCCCTCACCAAGATTACTCCTCCATAATTACCATACTATGCACATCACTAATTCTCACCGCAGTCCTTCTATTATCAGAATCCTGTCAGTAAACCATGTAAATGAATAATTTTCACATGTCTATTTTATAAAGGAACATGAAAAGTCATTCGAAGAATTTTAGATGGACGAAATAATGGCAGTGTCCTGTGGCTAGCACTGTGAACATCTTGAACAGCCTTTATTCACTGATATCTAAACACTGTACACAGTCTTTATGACAGGCTCTTCTGTAATACTATCATGGCTAAATAATACCAGTAACATATATATTTGGACATTTTTAGGCAATGCTGTGGTCACAAGCTGACCAGTAATGCTGTTAGCTCATGCTGCGTGCGCCAGCCTTACTTGCTCACTCAGTATTGAGGCTCTCATACCCGGGAATGTTGCCCACAATTTTTTTTTTTAAATGGCGTCTGTTTAGGAGAGCTCTGAGGAAGCTGATGCGAATCGAATCCCATGTAGCCGCAGAAGTTTTGAATGATATGCTATACCTATGAGAGCCCTGAGGCACGTTGCGCACCACCTGTCGAGAGCCTCAAGGCGAGTTGTGCAGTGCAGTGGTTAAGGGAGCCGATCGGCCGAGTGGACAGCACGCTGGACTTGTGATCCTGTGGTCCCGGGTTCGATCCCGGGCGCCGGCGAGAAACAATGGGCAGTTTCTTTCACCCTATGCCCCTGTTACCTAGCAGTAAAATAGGTACCTGGGTGTTAGTCAGCTGTCACGGGCTGCTTCCTGGGGGTGGAGGCCTGGTCAAGGACCGGGCCGCGGGGACACTAAAGCCCCGAAATCATCTCAAGATAACCTCAAGATAGACATAGTATTTCTTCCATACTTTATTTTATATCCAATGAAAAAGCTAATTTAGTAAGGATATTTTTGCTGGACAGCAAGGACACTTCCTGGTTATGGGGGTGGAGAACCAGATACAGTACTGCATTTTTAATTCCACCAAATTCAAGAATTTAAATAAGGAAGGAAACTTTCAGGGAAAAGCGCCAAGCCATTACGACTATATAGCACTTGGAAGAGGTCAGGATAAGGATTTGGGGTGGGACGGGGGAAAGGAATGGTGCCCAACCACTTGGACGGTCGGGGATTGAACGCCGACCTGCATGAAGCAAGACCAAAGCATGATTCAAATGTATTCCAAGTTATAACCCAAAAGCTTATATGGCTATGGAATTACCCTGCAAGTTTCTGTAGAACCGTTCCCAGTGAACAGATGGAACTACTGTGGAATACATTAATATTAAATGTTTACCACATTATACCTTTAAATAATTTTCCTCTGAACTATTCCAAGTTTTGCCCAAAATGCTCTGTGTAGTAGTGGCATCATTTTATGTGTAACTCTTGCACATTCAAAAATACCTGTCTTATGTTCTTTGTGTGCAAATTACTGTACTGTATTGTGAATACTAATACTAATAATACTACTACTACTACTAATAATAATAATAATAACATTAATAATAATTATTATTATTATATGAACCAACTCTTTATAAATATACAGTACTCAGTAGTTTATGCAGAGTTGCTAACACCAATAATATAATCCATAAAACTTAAATTTGAATTTATACTTTCAGAATTTGCAGACATGGAAATGGTCCAAGTCCATCATCTTGTCGGGTCTCAATTATGTCTGCGAGGGACTCGTCCCCACTCTCCATGGCTAAACACCGAGTTCCTTCCTTGTTGTAAGTGTAGGACCGATAGCCAATTATGTTTGGATGGTTGAGCCTCTTCAGAACTTCTGCTTCAAAACTTAATCTCTTGGTAAATTCCCCGTCTTTGTCAACTACTTTGCTGAGAAGAAAAATAAAAAATAATCCATTTATCATAACTTTATTAGATGATGCATGTATACCACAAACCCTGCATGACAAGGATAAACTCATGGTTTACTTATTTTAAGTACAGTACTTATATTGCAGATAAAATTGGCTAATGGAAATAAAACTAAAACTATCACTTTCGAGCACAGTTTACATGCCAACACTGTCAGTGATGGTTCACAGGCTCACCCAGATGTCTCACACCACTCATCAAGAGCAACTTATGCTGTTATAATCCTTCATTTCTAGTAAAATAAGATTTCACAAGCTCATTTCATACTTTATTGGTAGAATGGGGGGGGGGGTCAAATGTGATCCAGATAATCCAAGTTAATGGATATTAGCTGGATATGATTGGGGGGGAGGGGGGGAGGCTTTATAAATTCTCTGAAGCCCTGTACAATGAGTTGTCAAGAACATCTGTAAGGAACATCCTAGTGAATATTCATGTTGATGTCCAACCAGCTCTCTCTCTCTTTTTTTTTAATCCATCAAATCTTCATATGGTTACATCATGTTAGAGACAGAAAGCCCTTTTTTTTTATACAAGAGGATACTGGAGTAGATGACTTGACTCTTGTTAACAGGCTTAGAGCTTTCCTGTCCCATAGCTCACATTAAGCTTTACCTACTAGTTTTACCTGGAACACAATCCACCAATCAGTTAACAACCAAATCTCCAAATACTGCTTGGTGACCAGGAGCAAACAGTTAAGGATTAACAACCAGTCAATCTTCCCTGGTCAGGGATCAAACCCAGGAGAAATTGCTCGAGTAGTACAGGGCAAGTGTGCTACCACTACACCACTACGGATTGTAGCCCTTAATTGACTAGTAAGAGTCCAAGAACAAGGCTAACCAATAGTGAGTAACTTGATTGAGCAGCTCAGGAAATAAATCATTTCCTCAAAGATATAGCTTTCAGTAAACATGAGAAGCATACATCTCATGTTTAGCATGAGCCACTTAGCTGCCTCCTTAGTTAAGATTTGCTGGATCCACTGGACAAGACTGACAGTCCTAGCAGATATTTATGGCATTAGTGTCATAAGGCATTTTTCAACAGGTCCCTGTAGGGTCATACAATATGCTAGCTTACTGAGGAAAGAGGAGATACCAGAGACAAACTCCTGTCACGGAGTAATATTTATCCCTTGTTAGTGACTGGGGACAATAGCTCCAACAACAGAGCCACACACTTCCACTAGGAAGGAAGGAAGGGACTACTTCCCCCCACACTACAGCAGTGCCCTTGAAGACAAACTCCCCAGTAACCAAGAAATGACATTAGTCCTTATCCTCCAGCTAAATGACATTAGTCCTTGCAACCTAAAACCAAACAGAGGCAGAACTCCCTCCAATCCCAAGGAAACAAGCAAACGTCACACCCCACCTCCGCGCCGGCGACCCAGCCATTCCAGTTCTTTGACTAATGCAATCGAGGGTGGTCATCAACTCTAGCCCTGATTTCCTGGCAGTGATTTTACCTTCGGGGTGTCCTCTGCTGTTCGTGGTGTGGTGGCTAGGTGTACCTACAGTGTACCAGGGCTGTATGCACTTAGTGCCTGCAGTGTCTTAGTCTTCCCTAAGTGCCCTGTGAGTACTACCTTTGCGTGTCAGGGTTATCTTCAATGGTGCGTTCGGGACACCATTTCTGTAGGGATTTTTGCTGCTTACCCTGCCTTTGGGGCCAGCTGGGGTTTTGTAGCCCTTGTTTGGCCTTGGGTATGGAGTGGTTTTGTTGCTGGTTGGGCATCAAGGTGTTAACACAGCCAGCTTACCTATGCAGCAGCCAATTCCTATTTCCTCTAGGGATGTATTTTCTTGTATTAATGTAAGTTTGTTCATGTGTTCATTTTATATTTTCTCGTATGATAGCCAAGTGTATGTTAAACAGGGTTTCAGGTATCATTTTTCATGTATTTAATAATGATATTTAATATTAGAGTAAATTGTGTTAAGTTTTTATATAATTGTTCTTTATATCCTGTGCAATTTTCACACTGCAAGGGCCAGAGCAGCACTTTCTTTTTAATGATGCGAAGTGAGAGCCACATTACATCTGCCCAGTATAGCTACGTAACTGTTTTCACGTCACATGAATACCTAATAACTAGCAAACAAAGGAAAATCAAAAGCTATTCATCATCTCAGAATACAAACAAAATACAAAAGTAACCTTAACAGTGTATGCATGTACAGTTCAAAATTTTTTGTTACTCTTAGCCACTGTAGTTACTTTTAATAAATGTGTAAAAATTAACCATTAACAAGTTTTAAAATATCGTACCTGTTTCTTTTTTTTACAGCCCACGGAGATTTGTAGCAGCCACGCATTGGAGAAAAACGTTCCAAAAGGTAAACATTAACACCTAAAAAAAGCAAAATCAATCAATCTTGAAACATTTAAATTTGTGAGTAATATCTTACTAGCTACTCTGAACTTATGGCACTAGCACTCTCGAGCAGTTTTGATACACCAAGCTGCTGTGTCTATCTCTGCACCAAAAGCAAGTGCCATTCTGCTACTGTATTGTTAAATGCAATAGTAGTCAAATAAATGAATAGGGCTCTTGCTGTGATATACAACTTACACATGCCTAGAAAAAAGTTACTGTATTTGGACAATATTTCTAAAAGAAAATGGAGATCTTTTTAACCATTATTTTTTATGGGACACTTGGAAAAGGCAGGTACTGTATTTTTCTTACCATAAATATAACAATAAATAATAATTCAAAATGATTTAGGCTGTATTTTAAACCTTGGTATGAATGTACAAAAGAAGGTAATGCAGCCAAAAGGTTCCTCAAAACTGCCTCAAAGCAAAGGGAGAAGTGGGTGAAAATGGGTAGTTACGAAGGTGCCACCCGGGAAGGGGCACTTCATTACACTTATCATACATGCCAATCATTCATTTGCCACCAAGAATGAGGGAGGAATCAACAGCCACACGAAGTGATCCACTGGACCAAGGAGAACAGGAACAATGCTCTCTACAAAGAGTGTGAAGCTCTCTTAATACTGCTGTAGGAAACAAGAGCCAAGAAAAAGTTGATAAATTATTATCATCATTATTATTATTATTAGTATAATATATATATTATATCTATATATATATATATATATATAATATATATATATATATATATATATATATATATATATATATATATATATTTATTTTAATAATCATCTCATTGCCTGGGAGAGAGTGGAAATCTGTGGGTTAATACCCCAGAATTCCTACCTCTCTTATGGCTTTGAAGTATGGTGCAGTGGATACAGTGTGTACCTGCCACTCTGTGGGCCAGGGTTCGAGTCTCCTGGTGGGTCGAGTGTTAAAAAGTTATATTATATATATATATATATATATATATATATATATATATATATATGTCGTACCTAGTAGCCAGAACTCACTTCTCAGCCTACTATGCATGGCCCGATTTGCTAATAAGCCAAGTTTTCCTCAATTAATATATTTTCTCTAAATTTTTTTCTTATGGAATCATAAAGCTACCCATTTCATTATGTATGACGTCAATTTTTTTTCATTGGAGTTAAAATTAACGTAGATATATGATCGAACCTAACCAACCCTACCTAACCTAACCTAACCTATCTTTATAGGTTAGGTTGGGTTATGTAGCCGAAAAAAGTTTAGGTTAGGTTAGGTTAGGTAGGTTAGGTAGTCGAAAAACAATTAATTCATAAAAACTTGGCTTATTAGGCAAATCGGGCCTTGCATAGTAGGCTGAGAAGTGAGTTCTGGCTACTAGGTACGACATATATATATATATATATATATATATATATATATATATATATATATATATATATATATATATATATATATATATATTATATATATATATATATATATATATTATATATATATATATATATATATATATATATATTTTGTCCATTTTATTCTAAAGCTTATTATAATTCTAATTATATCTCTCACCTGTTCCATATCCGAGTTGTCGCAATACATGGAGATGGTGGTATCAAGATTTGTGGAGTACCCATGTTCTCTTTCTTCAGAACTGATATGATTCGCTTGGTCACCGGTGTCTTAAATTCGGCCATTTTAATCTGTAATTTTATTGGAAAATGTAGACTATAAATAAACCTATTTTTAAAAAGATGGTGGCCCTCAGGTAAATTCAGGTAAAATCAAACACTTAACAAGCTGAACTGCATTAATCAAACATGATTTATATGCTCTCTGAAACATCAAATAATACCCAACAAACCACTGGAACATTATCTAACACAGTGCACAGTTACAAACCCATTAAGATCTTAACTTAGATTCAACAGAGCAGAAGTTGTTGTTAAACACATATGGCAAAATCTTACTAAAGCGACCATACGAGTCATAAATACATAAATACACACACAACACACACACCACACACAAAAAAAAAAAAAAAAAAAAAAAAAAAAAAAAATCTATGCCAATTTGAATGTTTTCATTACAATCAAAATAGCATGACATGAGTTTAGCATAATCTGCAGTGGGAAAACAGCCACACCTCTGATTTGCCAAAAAAACAACTGGTCACCTCAAACAATTGAAAACATATTTAATCTCTTAAATGACCTCAATCAAATTTATAGGGTTGCTCCAACTGGTCCAAAGCCATTTGAGGCAGCCAATATGATTTGTAATTGGTGCCCGATTTATAGTGTCATTATTTAACATTTCACAGCATTCATCCAAGGCACCATTCTACTGGTGGCCAACACATCTGCATCATTAAACTCGCCTTCTGTTGCTTTGCCGCACAAGACCTGCCTGTAACGCAACCACAAGATAAACAATCCTTTGTAGGCTTTCAAGCTCCTCGGTGAATAATAATAATAATAATAATAAATTTATTTTGAAAAGTTACAAATATGATACAGCAGTTTAATAATTGTTAAGAGAGTATGTATACAGTATTTAATAAGTCCACTAATACGCAAAACATTTCAGGCACAACTTTAAATAATTCAGTTAAGCTAATGAGAGGTTTGATGGAGTGGATATTTAATAATACCAAACAAGAAATAAGCTAACATATACATTGTAACAAATATTCACGACCACTAGCCAAGCTGCTACTGTATCATATCTGTTCATTATAGGGATTTTTCCCCTATAATTAGTAATTGATAATAATTTATTGTGTTGGGGGGCCAGTAAGTCAGTGTATTCATACACGTTAGGCTTTTATTGATTACCCCCCCCGGTCAAATTACTGACTCTATCCAGGATGCAACCCCATAACAAGCTAACTCCTAAGTACCCACTTACTGCTAGGTGAACAGGTGCATTAGGTGAAAAGAAATGTGCCCGTCATGTCTGTCTTGCCCAGGATTTAAACCCAGAATGTCTAACTGTGCGTCAAAAATGAACCCGACGGTATTCCCCGAACCTTGCATATCACTATTTGCCCGATATTTGCATATCGGGATTTGCCCGAAACGCTACGCGTACTAGTGGCTGTACAAGAATGTAACAACTCTTGTATATATCTCAAAAAAAAAACACAAACAAGGATCAGCTGTTTCAATCCTTGACAAACCCAAGTGTAGGCCTGACAACAGGAAACACTTTTTCACCCACAGGGTTATAAACCCATGGAACTGCCCACCCGCTGAAGCCGTTAATGCCAAAACTGTGTAAGGAAAAGTCAAGGTCTCGATAACCTAGAGAAGATCATGAAGGCAATGGGGGGAGGACCTCTGACAAGCTGCCGGCTTCCTGTCCTAGTCGAGGCCCCTAATGTTAATGGCCCTCAGGTAAATCAGATGCTGAAAATATTGGATACAAAATATTTCCACCAAATGTTCATTTATAAATAACTGCCACATTAACATAGGTATTTGTGGTATATATCCAGAAGCTACTCTTATGTTTTTGGTTTAATTTTACTGATTGATGCAGAAGATGGAGGTTTATTAAATTGCTAATGTTCGGAGACCAGCAACTTTACCCATAGTCTTGCCTTAAGTAACTTAATATCACAGGATTATGTACACATTTTCAAATTATCTTTTCATTAATTACTTATGCTTATTTTGACTATACAGTATAGTATATTGTTGGGTTCATGAAAAATAATTACAGTACTGCATTAATAAATATGCAGATACAGCTAGCACAGGAACGTCTAGACCAGGCACCACCTAACCCATTGTATGTATATGAATACATACAGCACATTGTTCCCGAGAAGAACAGAAATGGTGAACCTATTTCCTATCAGCCAACAGTAAGTAGGTACAGTACTCAGGAGTAAGTCAGCTTGTTGTGAGGTTGCATCCTGGGACGGGTCAGTAGTTCCACCCTGGAGACACATCGATATAAACCTATGTGTATATATACAATGATTGCCTGTCCCCGATAATGAATTATTATTATTAATAATAATAATTCATTGTCCAGGGGACGGGAAGCCAGAGTGTATTCATACCCGTCAGGATTATATCGAGGTGTCCCCAGGATGAAACCCTACAACAACCTGACTAAACTTCTGAGTACCTACTTACTGCTAGGTGAACAGCAGTATTAGGTGAAAGGGAAATGTACTAGTACAGGTGTGTCCAACCATTTGGACCAACTAGTCCAACTCGGCTGCTCCTGGCGTCCAGGTCCAACCATTTCTGTCCCGCCCGGGATTCCGATTGTGCATCGAGAAGGAACCCGACCGTACAATACTACCGGGATCATCTCGCTAATAATCTCTCTTGGGATTATTATTATATTATTGCATAACAGATAAAACAAAATACTGTACAAAGAGTACAATACTGTATAGGTTTGGAAATTTAAAATGTAAAGGAAAAATTGTAATGTATGGTTAAAAAAAAAAGATTGATGAAACAAATTATCATTATATCGGTAATTCATTTAGGGACATGAAGCCTGTATACATGTATATACTCAGGCATGTATCAAGGTCAAATGTTGCATTTACTCAGCCTTCCCAGGATGCTGCCCACATGTTCCTGAACTATAATAATAATAATAATAATATACTATTTAGGAAAAGTACATACATAGATGCAAAGTTACAAACATTCAGATTATTTATAGACAGAGCTAGTACATACAAATACCTAAAGCCACTAATATGGCAGAGCATTTCGGGCAAGGTGTGGAAGGAAAAAACTTAAGACTAAAACTTAAATAATAATTGAGCTTAAAGTATAAATTCGATTGAAAAGAAAAAATAAAAGATGAAAAAGGGGGAACATGGTAGAAAATGGCCAATAAACAAGTTGGTCAACAACAGCATTGTTTAAAAATAGTAAGACATGGTTAACATTTAAGGGTAAGGTAGGTTACATGGAGTTAATTAGGTAGTACTTAGTTTTACTCTTAAACTGGTTGGGAGGAGCACAGTCTTTATGTGAGTGGGAAGGTCATTCCACATTCTGGGTCCCTTGAGTTGTAGAGCATTTACTATTTTGGTTAAGGCGCACTCTTGGAATATCAAATAGGTACAGTATTTGTTTCTGGTTGTGATGCTCATGGGTTCTGTTACAACCTTCTACATAGCTTTTAAGGTCAGGATTGACATTACAATTCAGGGTTTTAAATATATTGAGTACACATGAGAGAATGTGCAGTGACTTAATATCTAACATATTCAGAGATTTGAGTAAGGGTACCGAGTGCTGTCTGGGGCCAGAGTTAGATATTGTTCTAAATAGCAGCTTTGTGTTGAGTAATTAGAGGACGTAAATGATTTTGGGTAGTAAGAACCCCAAGCACAAATACCATAGTTGAGATATGGATAGATGAGGGAGTAATAGAGTCACCAGGGCAGGGCGGGGTACATAATATCTGATCTTAGAAAGAATGCCAACAGTTTTAGAAACTTTTTTTGCTATATTTAGAATGTGTTCCCTGGAAATTCAGCTTGTTATCAATGAGGACACCAAGGAATTTACCATCAACTTTACTACTGATTTGTATATTGTTTATTCTTAGATTAATTTCATTAGAGGATTTATTACCAAACAAATATAGAAAGTTTTGTCAATGTTAAGAGTCAGTTTGTTGCAGTTAGCCAAAGATGGACTTTATTTAGTTCAGTATTCACTGTGACATTTAGAGCAAGAGGGTCAGGACAGAGGGTCAGGACTGGAGAAAATGAAAGTTGTCATCAGCAAATAGATTGATACATGTTTAATGCTAGGTAAACAGGTGCATGAGGTGAATGGAACCTTGCCCAAAACGCTCTGCGTACTAGTGGCTTTAGATATTGTATGTATAACCGCTATCTTTAAATCAAACAGAATGTTCGTACTGTAACTCTACAACTGTGTCTCTGAATGTACTTTTCCTAAATAAATTATTATTATTATTATTAGTCCCACTTGGGATCTAATCCCGGGATTCCCGATTGTAAGAACAGAAGCCTGTTAAGGTTTATTGAGGGACACCACTAACTTCAGGGCACCTATGAATCGCTAGGTGAACAGACGCATTAGGTTATAGGAAACAACTTGGGGATCCAGACATTATCTTGAGGGACGCCGCCTATACTACGAGACCCATGTATCCTACCTGAGGGTCCACAGACATACGAGGCCCATCACAGGAGCAACAGGTGGGAGGCCCATCAGAAGAGCAACAGGTGGGAGGAGGCCATCAGAAGAGCAACAGGTGGGAGGAGGCCCATCAGAAGAGCAACAGGTGGGAGGCGGCCCATCAGAAGACATGTTTACGTCGTCACGGTTGCCAGATCCCAATTGCTAAAAGTAGCGGCTGACGGTCAAAAAGTAGCGAATTTGCAAGTAGAGTAGCCCAATTTTTTGTTTAGTCAAATCGAATCAAATCAAATGTTTATTCAGGTAAAAGTACATACATACAAGATGAGTTACAAACATAATGTTAGATTTCTAGATAGCGACAGTACATACAGACAGACTACATTCAAATTTAGTAAGTTTATCTTCCTTCTTTGATAGAACAGACTTGATGCTCATCTGCTGATGACTTACCTCCGATATATTTTGTCTGTGTTTTAATGTTTCACTGTGTTTCTTTAAACCACTTCTATTAGCTCTTATCTCAGTTCTACAAACTTACAATATGCCTTATTTCCATCTTCTTTAACTTCAGCCAACCACTTTTCAAACACGGGATCCTTAAGCCAGGACATCTGAAACCCTTTCTGGTATTTAGACTACTTCCCCATTTTACACTTCTTTATCTTAACACTTAAGCAAATTCTAAAAGTAACAGCGGTAACTTCTTTTCTATATGCGGTAACTTGTGTCGAACTATCCTTCTGGAGGTCAGAGCCACACTAACAATGCAAGCACAGATGAAGCTGCCAAGTTCCCTGTATGCTAATCCGCTCTAACGACAGTCATTCGATTCTTGGAAACACCTAAAGAGAAACCTAATATTTACAGTAGGCAACAGTGGGAGGTCACTTAACATAGGTCACTAATTAACAAACTCACCCTTAACATTGACAAAACGTTTTATATTCTGTTTGGCAATAAATCCTCTAATCAGATAAATCTCAAAATAAACAATACCCAAATTTGTAACAAATTAGACGGCAAATTCCTTGGCGTTCTCATCGACCACAAGCTGAATTTCCGATTGATTGATTGATGAAGATTAAGCCACCCAAAAGGTGGCACGGGCATGAATAGCCCGTAAGTGGTTTTAAGCCATTCCAGTATCAAGAGCTGATACTGGAGATCTGTGGAGGTGCAAATGCACCCTGCGTGATGGGAGATGTCTCCCTTGTGAATGTGTTAAGATGAAGATGAAGCCACCCAAAAGGTGGCACGGGCATGAATTGGTAAGTGGTGGCCCTTTTGAGCCATCACCAGTATCAATAGATGATACTGGAGATCTGTGGAGGTGCGACTGCACCCAGCGTGACGGGAGATGTCTCCCGTGTTTTAAACAGAAGATGAAGATGAAGCCACCCAAAAGGTGGCTCGGGCATGAATAGCCCGTAAGAGGTGGCCCTTTTGAGCCATCACCAGTATCAATAGATGATACTACAGATCTGTGGAGGTGCGACTGCACCCTGCGTGACGGGAGATGTCTCCCGGACCAAATGGTGTAATGAGTAAAGAGAGAGAGAAGATTAAGCCACCCAAAAGGTGGCTTGGACATGAATAGCCCATAAGTGGTGGCCCTTTTGAGCATTCCAGTATCAATAGATAATACTGGAGATCTGTGGAGGTGCGACTGCACCCTGCGTGACGGGAAATGTCTCCCGTGGATGAGTAGATTGATGATTGATGAAGATTAAGCCACCCAAGAGGTGGCACGGGCATGAATAGCCCGTAAGTTGTGGCCCTTTCGAGCCATTACCAGTATCAAAAGATGATACTGGAGATCTGTGGAGGCGCAACTGCACCCTGCGTGACGGGAGATGTCTCCCGGACCAAGTGGTGACCAAATGGTGCTGAATTTCCAGGGACACATTCTAAATATATCAAAAAAAGTTTCAAAAACTGTTGGCATTCTTTCTAAGATCAGCTATTATGTACCCCGCCCTGCCCTGGTGACTCTATTACTCCCTCATCTATCCATATCTCAACTATGGTATTTGTGCTTGGGGTTCTACTACCCAAAATCATTTACGTCCTCTAATTACCCAACACAAAGCTGCTATTAGGAAAATATCCAACTCTGGCCCCAGACATCACTCGGTACCCTTACTCAAATCTCTGAATATGTTAGATATTAAGTCACTGCACATTCTCTCTTGTGTATTATACATATATAAAACGCTGAACTGTAATGCCAATCCTGACCTCAAAAGCTTCATTGAAGGTTGTAACAGAACCCATGAGCACCACACCAGAAATAAATACAGTTTCGATATTCCTAGAGTACAACTTAATCAAACTAGAAATGCTCTACAAATCAAGGGACCCAGAATGTGGAATGACCTTCCCAACCATATTAAAGACTGTACCTCTCTCAACCAGTTTAAGATAAAAACTAAACACTACCTAATAAATTCCCTGTAACCTACCTAACTCCTCTATTGTCAACCCATGTCTGTTATTTTTTTTTAATCAACACTGTTTGTCAACCTATTGTATTGTGCTGCTTTTTCAGTCATGTTCCCTTTTTTTTTTTTATCTTTATTTGTATTTGTTCTCAACACTTTTTATTCTTTAATGCTCAATTAGTATTAAGTTCTAGATATTAATGTTTTTTCTTGCCCGAAACGCATTGTGTAATAGTGGCTTTAGGCATTGTATATGTACTAGCTCTATCTATATATCAATCCATTAATGTAACATCACTTGTATGTATATACCTTACCTGAATAAACAAATTTATTATTTATTTATATTTATAGACAGTACCCGGGATGAAGTATTAATGGCAATTAAGGTTGGGAAATCTACAGCCCCTGGGGAGGATTATCTTGCCTTGCGGTTACTTTTTCTTTGGGAATTCCTAGGATCAACGTCCCCAGGGGGTCGTCTCTGACCTTCTGGCCTCCTGCGGTAAGTGATCTATTCAATCAAGCTGTTGGACGCTGCTGTGATTTGTACACATGACATCATAAAAAAGCATAAAAATCATCATTGAGTTTCTTAACATTAATTGCCCAACTTGTTTTTAAAGTAGCCCAAAAAGTCGCAAGTAGCGAAATTAAAAATTTGGGAGCGCAGGGCTCTGAAAAGTAGCCCAATTCGCTACTTGTAGCCCAATCTTGGCATCCCTGAAGTAGCGGGGACGGCTGAAAGTAGCGGTGATGGCTGAAAGTAGCGGGGACGGCTGAAAGTAGCGTCTGACGGTCTAAAAGTAGCGGCTGACGGTCTAAAAGTAGCGGCTGAACGGTCTAAAAGTAGCGGCTGACGGTCTGAAAGTAGCGAGTTTGTAATAAGAGTAGCCTAATTGTTTTTTTAGTGACTAGTACGGTTTTCAAAGTAATATATTTTAATACATAGAGTACTCTACACGATTTTAATGGTTTTATGAATATTATCTCTGTATATATATATAATATAAAATGTGATAATAGGATAACTTACCAATATTTGCTGTATTTATTTATTTATATACATGTATATACATATAAATGTATATACAAGTATATACATACGTTTCAGGCAGGTCCTTAATCTAACAGGTAATTCATCTAGGTCATTTTAAGTAGGTAATTTTTAAGAAACATAATGAGTGTGGAGACCTTCACGTCTTCCCAGTTGAAGATTATCAATATCTTCTTCATTTGCTGCCACAGCCTCGTTTTTGTATATTGCAGACTCATATTTACCGCATTGACGTGGGTGGTTCAAATGATGAGCAACAAGATTCTTCAAGATATGTTTTGATTAAAAAGATTGATGTCAAAAGCTCACGTCTCATTCGATTTCTCAGTTTAGTTTTCACAGACTTTACTCTCGAAAATACCCGTTCATCCAGCAAGCTGTATATTTTCAATGCAAACTGAGCGAGGTCAATCAGTATGGGATCGCCAGCAGCGTTCTTGAGTTATTGCCATGGTCCGAAAGGACGATCCAGATGATTTATTTATTTATTTATTTATTTATTTATTTATTTATTTATTTATATATATATACAAGAAGGTACATTGGGTTTGTGAGAATACATTGGATAGTACAGTAATTTACATTTCTGATCAGGGAAGGAAGACACCAAGCCTTGGGGGCGTAATTTTATTGACATGATAAATAATTCTGCATTAGTAAACAGGCTTTTAAATAGGACTTAACAAATGTATAACATAGCCGTGGCTAACGCAAAGTACACGAAACATCTTAAATTGTACACCCGTAGTAAAACGTAATCTTATAGCCTAGTAACAAACTCTGCAGAAACCTAATGTCCCTAATGTCTAGAATTAGCAGTGAGGCGAATGTAACAAATCTAATACTAAGTATAACAGGACAACCAAAGTGAACAACATAACATAAGGGAAACCCTAGCTGGAGAATAATCAGGCGGCAGAAAACATAGTGACTGGGGAAGCCTGATATGTATTTGGAGAAGAAAATAACCCCAGGCCAGAGCGAGCCGCCAAGGAAGGAATTACCTGAACAAGGTAGGGCTTACTAGTAGAATGTCTGTAAAGTCAAAGTAGTAGCTGCGGACAGCGGAACACTTGGGGACGGGCGCTGCACCCCCCCCCACCCATCCCCAGTGAAACGGGAGGAAAACGTGAGGACCAACGACTGACGTAGTCAGAACCGTGAGAAACTGGCAGCCAGCAGAAAGGGGGAGAGGGTGGGCGCTTCGTGAATCTTGGACCTGGTCGGGAGAGGGAGTGAGAGCGGGACCTGACTTCCCACGCCTTTTATGCCACCCAGGCTGGCCGCACCACGCCTGCGGGACGCGATGCGCAATTGTCTCTTCCTTCCCCCGTCAGAAACTCCACCGGCCTTTCGTCAAAAGGCAGTGGGCCATTTCTTGTAAAGCCACTAGTACGCGCAGCGTTTCGGGCAGGTCCTTAATCTACATTACAAGAGAAAAATGAGATGAGAGAGATAAGTAAGTATATTAAAGCACATTGTTATATTAAATTAAAGCTCTGATTGGTTACATTGAATGATGGTATTTGTCCCTCACAAATGTTGTCCAGTCAATGGTTAACAGTAGGCGCCAATGACTTTCCATTTTACACACCTTAAATTGGTCAGCTAGTACTAATGGAAGTTCTGAAAATGGTGGCCGTGTGTGGCTAAAGCAATTAGCAATAAAAATGATGGGAAGTTCCTTGGCTTTCTTAAACAAGAGACTCAACTTCAGCACTCACATACAACACATAACCAAGAAAATCTTAAAAAACGGTTGGTATACTTTATACAATCAGATATTATGTTCCAAACTCTGATCTCCTCTCATTATACTACGCGCTAATCTATCCCTATCTTACATATGGTATCTGTGCATGGGGGTTCAACCACTGCAAACTACCTCAAGTCCATCATCACCCAGCAAAATCTGCTATCAAAACACTAACAACCTGCCTTCAGACAACACTCTGCCCCTTGTTTAAATCCCTAAACATGCTAAACATAAACTCACTCCACACATTCTCTTGTGCAATTTACATTTACAAAACCCTGTTCTTAAATGCAAACCCTGATCTGAAACTCTTCCTTGGCAGATGTAATAGAACCCATAATCACCACACCAGAAATAAATATATTTTTATCTCTTTGATATCCCCAGAGTCAAACTAAATCTGTGTAAACACTCTATGCAAATAAAATTAAGGACCCTCACTCCCTAACGAATTGAAAAGCTGTCCAACTTTTGCCTTATTCAAAAATAAAACTAAAAAGTACCTAATTTCATCTTCATAGTTTCCTACCTAGTGCTTGAAACTCGCACTGTATCTTGTGCTACCCACTATATGCCTATATGATACCTAAGCCATACAACTACATAATTGTAATCATTGCTATCAACATATATCAATGGTTGTTATATTGTACGCATATTTTACTACATTATACCTTTAAATAATCCTCAAATTATGCTACCATGTGCCAGTTTTTAATCCTCAATTGTTACTATAATGTACCTACTCATTTTCGTCAAATTTTCTTCAATGTTCCTGTTAACATTTTTTCAATTTTGCAACAAATTACCTACTTAAAATTATATTAGATGAAGGACCTGCTAGAAACGCTATGCGTGTTTCAAGTATGTTTATTGAGACAAGAAAGAAAATACATCTCAAAGGGATAGAGTAGCTTAGGCTATTTCTACCCCCCTCTACTTCAAGTCCCTCAAGGGGCGCACAAATTCAGTGAGTAACAAATAGACAAATAACATTACAAGAATCCCATTTAACATTGCAGGTTAATATAGTAAGCACAGCATATAATTGTTACACTCTTGGGCAAAATTCTTGTAGCTCCTAAGTATACTGTCTATCATACCATTATCACACATCCAAACCAATTTGATGTGGTACACTATTTATTTCCTTATTTCTATAGTTTTCAATAAGTTGACACTCTAATACATAATGTTCTAAGGTGTGGACGTGCGGCATACTACATAATTTACACTCCTTATCTTTTTCACTGACATCAACACCGTATTGCCAGATATATTTGTATCTTAATCTTAATCTCATGTAAATTGAATCCTTCCAAGTAGACTTTCCTTTACCATAAGTGAAGGACGAGTTTGTATTTATTACTGAATAATTCTTAAGTGTGTTACTACTGTCCCACGAGGCAAACACCGCCAAGGAATTTGAGGCCAGAGAAGCGTCTATCCCGGTTGACACTTAGCTTGCGAACTGACGGCAGCCGGCGCGGTGAGGTCCGGGGCCCCCCCCTCCCCCTCCTGGGGAGGGGAGGGCTGCGCGGACGACCGGCGCGGCAGTAAATTGATTGTTTGATTGTTTTCCTTGGGATTGTAGGGAGTTTTCTACCTCTCTGTTCGGTTTTTGTTGTAGTTTTTACCATGTGGGGTTTGTTTTGTTACGCCTACCTTTCTGGGTGCCTAACCCCGGTCGATGGCAGATAAGGAAAACCCCCAACCATATGGGGTTTTCCAGGGCCATTGCTCCCTGAAACCTCTCTGAAGGGGCCAGGTTCTGGCGCTGGTCCCTGGTAGGTCTGAACTCCATAGCTAATGTCCCGGTCTAACATAACACACATTAGCCCGATAAGCTCCAGGGAGCCGTAGGGGCTCCCCCCAGAAAAAGCGAGAGTAACGCCTGTCCACAAATGTGGTGATCTCACAGATGTTAACAACTACAGACCTATATCAATCCTGCCAAACTTGTCAAAAAAATTTTGAAAACTAATCTATAAGCAGCTTTACTCGCATCTAGCCAAACACAATATACTTAGCCCTTGCCAATATGGCTTCAGACCCAAAAAAAAGCACTAACGATGCACTTATTAGTATGCTTAACTTGATTCATACAGCTCTTGATCAAATGAGTTCCCTGTTGGGTTATTTGTGGACCTGCGTAAAGCTTTTGACACTGTCAACCACCAAACACCTTCTTCTTAAATTACATCATTATGGAGTCAGAGGACACTCCCTGCAATACCTCAAATCCTACCTTACTGACAGGCTCCAGTATGTTTCTGTGAATAATACAATTTTCTCCCACCCTACCCATCAACATTGGTGTTCCTCAGGGCAGCATACTTGGCCCTCTCCTCTTTCTCATCTACATTAATGACCTTCCAAATGCCTCCCACACACTCAAACCAATTCTATTTGCTGACGACACAACCTTCATTTACTCCAGTCCTGACCCCCTTGCTCTAAATGCCACAGTAAATACTGAGCTAAATAAAGTCCATCTTTGGCTAACTGCCAACAAACTCACCCTTAACATTGACAAAACTTTCTATATTCTGTTTGGCAATAAATCCTCTAATCAAATAAATCTCAAAATAAACATACCCAAATTTGTAACAAATTAGATGGCAAATTCCTTGGCATTCTCATTGACCACAAGCCGAATTTCCAGGGACACATTCTAAATATATCAAAAAAAGTTTCAAAAACTGTGGGGCATTCTTTCTAGATCAGATATTACGTACCACGCATCTGCCCTGGTGACTCTCTATTACTCCCTTATCTATCCATATCTCAACTATTTATTTATTTATTTATATATATACAAGAAGGTACATTGGGTTTGTGAGAATACATTGCATAGTACAGTAATTACATTCTTGTAAAGCCACTAGTACGCGCAGCGTTTCGGGCAGGTCCTTAATCTAGCAGATAATTTTAAGTAGGTAATTTCAATCAGAATTGATAAATGAAAGATACATTACAAGAGAAAAATGAAGATGAGAGAGATAAGTAAGTATATTAAAGCACATTGTTTATATTTAAAGCCCTGACTGATTACATTGACAGCTTGATTAGTAATTTAAACAAGATTAATAGACACCATACAGCAGATTGACAGCACATATAAGACAGCAATGATCACAATGGTAAGATGTTCAGAATGAGTACATAAGATTGGGAGACTGGTAGCAAAAGATACAGATAAACAAGATTTATAAACCCAATACAATAGAATGGCAGCACATTTAAGAAAACAGCAATGATCTCAATGGTAGAGATGTTCAGATTGGGAACAAAAAGGTTGGGAGATTGGGTAGCAATAGATACAGTGCAATTTTAAGGCAAAAAGAGAAAAACTATGAAGATGAAATTAGGTACTTTTTAGTATTGATTTTGAATGATGTAAAAGTTGGACAGCTTTTCAACTCAGTAGGGAGTGAGTTCCATAAACTGGGTCCCTTTATTTGCATAGTGTTTTTACACAAATTAAGTTTAACTCTGGGGATATCGAAGAGATATTTATTTATTTCTGGTGTGGTGATAATGGGTCCTATTACATCTGTCCAGGAAGAGTTTCAGACAAGGATTTGCATATAAGAATAGGGTTTTGTAAATGTAGTTGACACAAGAGAATTTGTGGAGTGAGATTATGTTTAGCATGTTTAGGGAGTTAAACAAGGGGGCTGTGTGTTGTCTGAAAGCAGAATTTGATATTATTCTGATAGCAGATTTTTGCTGGGTGATGATGGACTTGAGGTGGTTTGCAGTGGTTGAACCCCATGCACAGATACCATAGTTGAGATAGGGATAGATTAGTGCATAATATAGAGAGATGAGAGCAGAGTTAGGGAACATAATATCTGATTTTGGAGAGTATACCAACTGTTTTAGAGACTTTCTTAGTTATGTGTTGTATGTGGGTACTGAAGTTGAGTCTCTTGTCTAGGAATATGCCAAGAAACTTTCCATCATTTTATTGCTAATGTTTACATTGTCAATCTGAAGCTGAATTGCATTTGTAGATTTGCTTCCAAATAGGATGTAGTAGGTCTTTTCTATGTTAAGTGTTAGTTTGTTTGGTTGACATCCATAAGTGGACTTTTTTTAGTTCACTATTAACATCATCATTTAGTGTATGTGGGTTGGGGTTGGAGTAAATGAGGGTAGTATCATCAGCAAACAAAATAGTTTCAGAATGTTAGAGACATTAGGCAGATCATTAATGTATATAAGCGTGGATCCCTCCTCTACAGGCTGCGCCAAATTCGCAAAAAAAAACCTGGTCTTATCAAGCAGTGCTACACTAGAATGGTACGATTTTTGCGAAGAGGAAATTACAGGAAAAAGATATGAAATAAATGTGACCAACAACTCCTGGCCTTCTTAAGTTGATTGTGGTATATCTGAAAAACCTGAACCCGACCAATGCCAGTACTTAAAATAACTCTTTCAGTGCCTGAGCTAACCTAACTTAATCTAACTTTGTCTAAGGTGCTGTCTCTGCCTTACCTTTTACCTAATGTTCTCTCATTCATATAATTTCCTAATAATCCATCAAGTCTCCATGCACTTATGCAAGCATCTACCTCAGTTTCATTGTAAAATTTTACTCTTAATCTAATCTTACCCTATTCCATTTATATTTAAATTTATTTGTATTGATCTATATCATTTATTGAAATCAATTATTGATCTCATTTTTGTTCTTTTAATTAAATTCATACTAATTATAAGTTAAAACTAAGCTTAATAAAATTTATTATCTTTAAGATTATTTTACTTTACAATTATCATTTGTCAAATTTTTTTATACATTCATCTTATGTCTCTACTGATTTTTTGTTCTCTCCACCAAACTTGTGTATCCTCCATGGCTATCTAGTGACCTTAATTCTACCTCTAATTGTTTCAATTCTTTTGTTTACTTGCATTTATTGTTGTGTTTTGCCATAATTATTCTCTAATTTAGCAGACTCAATACTTTGTAAGCTCTTATTGTATTGTTATATTATTATATTGTTGTGTTTGCTATAATTACTTTCTATTTACAGCAGATTTGCTTTCAATCTGTTCCTGTAACTGCTTATCTTATTGTATCGTGACATTCTTATCTATATTGATATATATTATCTATCTATTGTTACTTACAGTGTACCTGAGAGTACTTGTAAGCAATCTACCTCATTTTTCATTTTTGCTCAATTTGTTTTTTGTATTGCTTAGTCTTGTTTATATTTTTGTTTTGTATATCTATATCTTGTGTTTTGTGTAGTCCATGTTTATATGTTTTTTCTTTAATCTCATTTATTACCTAGGTTGCCTAGCCTAGCCATACTCCCTTACTCCATTGTACCCCTGTAAGCCCCTTTTTGGGTTGTTTTGCACAGTATTGTCTACATTTTTTTTTCCCTATTTTATAGCTTATTTCTACCTTGTAATTTGCCTTTATTTCCTTGTTTTTCCTGCAATCAGCTTTTTTTATGCAGTCAAGTATAGACCCTGAACTTAACCTCTTATCCACTATCTATGACAATAATCACTTTAATGATCTAAATTGCAGATATCTTGCAGCACATGATGTAAACAATGTAGTAACTCATTGTCACAATATCTCTGTAATCAATTTGAATGTTAGATCCCTAGGTAAACACTTCGATGATGTTAGTGCCTTGATTGAAGCTATTGACAACAAATTCTCTTTATTATACTTACTGAAACATGGTTGAAAGAGGATACTACTCAACTCTTTAACATGCCTAACTATTCAGCAATTCACAACTGTCCGTCAACTTCAGAGAGGTGGTGGCACTGCTCTTTACTACACCAAGAACTAACATGCTTAAAAGAAATTAGAACTAGAGACTGCTATGGGGAGTATATCTTCGCCAGCTTCAGAGTCAAGGGTGCCGAGTCTGTCCTGTCTGTGGGTGCAGTTTATAGAATTCCTAACACTGATGTGTCCGAATTCAACTCAAACCTTAGAAATCTAATACTTGATAACAGACTGAACAAAAACCACCTAATTATCGCAGGGGACTTTAATATTGACCTCTGCGAGCCAGAACACCCTACTGCTGTTAGCCTCCTCAACTGTATGAATTCCTGCTACCTCATACCCTTAATCACTATGTAACTCGGGATCGGGGTTCCTCTCTCTTTACTTCCTCTACCCGTATTCTTACTTTTATTTCTAAACCAAGGGACTCCAAAACTTTTACCCAAAAGCCAACTCCACGCCACGTGGTCCTAAGACGATTGACCGACTTAGGATTCTACACCCAGTATGACGTGACCTAAGCTCTGAACAAAACCCTAGAGTCACCTCTGCTGCCACCACCAGACCAGTAATACAAGAGCAATGATCGAGGTCTGGATCGATCACGCTAATTAATCAACCTTGGGGCTTGATCCCCACTATATATGATGACCTTGAGTGTGGAATAAATTACACGGTAATGATAATTCCGATTCGATGTTAGCATCGGCGCCCAATCCAACTTTACCTCGTGTGGACCACGTGACCAGGACAAGTTTACACAAAAAACACATGGAAATAATGAAATGCAAAAATATTAACAAATTTAATTTATTAAAAGAAAAACTAAAACAAAATCTAAAAATGTTCACTCCCTATCACTTTAACACTCCCTACTTGACCTGAGTGGCAAATGAGACTATTTCTATACATAACCATAGCAACTATACCTCTATGTTTTCCAGCTAAGATGTTGTGCTGGTCTTGGGGAGAGGTAAGATGGTTGACCTCTCCCAGCTGCTCCCGTATTCACACTGATCTCTCTCTTGTCTGGTCTACCCCAGACTAGAACATTGTATTGTTCCGCATCGCTTACCCAGTTACTTTAGCAAGGTTACAGTTATAACAATTAAACTCTGTTTGTACTGAATTGATCCAGACTGGTTGAATTATTTTACTGAATTAAATTACAAACATCTAACGGCAGAGCTGTTCCCGATCACTAAAAATGGTTATTAAAACTTTGAGAAATAGTAGACCTGTCAACCCCTGATGACCTATGACCGCCGGTCACATCCGCCTCAAAAGTTAGATCTGATTCGTGACGTCACTGATGGTGACTTAAACTCAATAATTAGAATACTCTTGATATTGTATCCAGTACTATTATACAATACAATTTTAATGCAAAATGAATAAAGGCTAATTTTCTCTAAATTACTGAATACTATAGGATGGTTCATTATACGCAGCTATGAACAAAGCGTTGGTTATTTCCACCGCGAATTCCCCTGGGGGTCAGGTCACCATGCGGCTCAGCTTCCCATTCTCTTTTGTCGATAAACCACTCTGGATAATTCTTACAACAGCCTAGTTTGTTACAACTAGACCTACTAGAATCACTGATAGCACTGCCACGACTCTAGATCACATCTGGACAACATAACCTCTCCGATTACTTCAGGTATAATCACCGATTGCACTACAGACCATTACACCACATTTCTCTTAACTAACATTAGCAACCACCTCTTGAGTCAAGAGAGATACGTTTTAGACTACACAATGAAACTGCTATAGACAATTTTATAAACTGCTACTGATAATGTCAACTGGGAGTCCGAGTTAGGTAACCATAGAGGACATCAACCTAGCAGTTCAATCTTTTCTTCAAAAAATTTTTGAAAAACTAATCTATAAGCAGCTTTACTCATATCTAGCCAAACTCAACATACTTAGCCCTTGCCAATATGGCTTCAGGCCCAAAAAAGCAATAACGATGCACTTATTAGTATGCTTAACCCTTGCACTGCTCACCTATTTTCGGCAAAAACGTCTTGGTGCAATTGTCAAGGACATATTTTTGTTATTTTTACAAAATGTTCAGGTAAATTTAATGTCAAAATGTTTCCAAGTCAACTATTTCCATTTCAAAACACAAATAGTAATGAAAACATTAAAAAAACATTAAAATATAGCCAAATTAAAAAACAAAAAGCACAACTCTCTGAGCGCCTAAAGGCGCTTTGCGCAGTGCAGTGGTTAACTCGATTCATACAGCTCTTGATCAAAATGAGTTCCCTGTTGGGTTATTTGTGGACCTGCGTAAAGCTTTCGATACTGTCAACCACCAAAACCTTCTTCTTAAATTACATCATTATGGTGTCAGAGGACACTCCCTACAATACCTCAAATCCTACCTTACTGACAGGCTCCAATGTGTTTCTGTGGAATAATACAATTTCTCCCACACTACCCATCAACATTGGTGTTCCCCAGGGCAGCATACTTGGCCCTCTCCTCTTTCTCATCTACATTAATGACTTCCAAATGCCTCCCAACACCTCAAACCAATTCTATTTGCTGACGACACAACCTTCATTTACTCCAGTCCTGATCCCCTTGCTCTAAATGCCACAGTAAATACTGAGCTTAATAAAGTCCATCTGTGGCTAACTGCCAACAAACTCACCCTTAACATTGACAAACTTTCTATATTCTGTTTGGCAATAAATCATCTAATCAAATAAATCTCAAAATAAACAATACCAAATTTGTAACAAATTAGATGGCAAATTCCTTGGCATTCTCATTGACCACAAGCTGAATTTCCAGGGACACATTCTAAACATATCAAAAAAGTTTCAAAAACTGTGGGCATTCTTTCTAAGATCAGATATTATGTACCACGCCCTGCCCTGGTGACTCTCTATTACTCCCTTATCTATCCATATCTCAACTATGGTATTTGTGCTTGGGGCTCTACTACCCAAAATCACTTACGTCCTCTAATTACTCAACACAAAGCTGCTATTAGGACAATATCCAACTCTGGCCCCAGACATCACTCGGTACCCCTACTCAAATCTCTGAATATGTTAGACATTAAGTCACTGCACATTCTCTCATGTGTATTATACATATATAAAACGCTAAAACTGTAATGCCAATCCTGACCTCAAAAGCTTCATAGAAGGTTGTAACAGAAACCCATGAGCACCACACCAGAAATAAATAGTTTTGATATTCCTAGAGTACGACTTAATCAAACTAGAAATGCTCTACAAATCAAGGGGCCCAGAATGTTGGAATGACCTTCCCAACCATGTTAAAGACTGTACCTCTCTCAACCAGTTTAAGATAAAAACGAAGCTATACCTATAAATTCCTGTAACCTACCTTACCCCTCTATTGTCAACCAATGTCTGTTTTTTTAAAGAGCGCTGTTTGTCGACATAATTGTATTTGTGCTGCTTTTTCAGCTATGTTTTCATTTCTTGTTTTCATTTTACTCTTTATGCTCAATTAGTATTAAGCTTGTCATTTAAGTTTTTCATGCCCGAAACGCTTTGCGTAATAGTGGCTTTAGGCATTGTATGTACTAGCTCTACCTATAAGTCCACCAATCTTTGTAAATATTTCTTGTATGTATGTACCTTACCTAAATAACATTTATTATTTTTATTATTTATTTATGTGCTAGCCATATGCTGTATTGTGGCTGCTAATGTTTGTTAAACTACCATTCATGCTGTCATTTGCAATCAATCTGAGCTAACCTATGTGCTTTAATATACCTCCAAATTTCTCACATCTTTTATTTTTTTTCTTGCTATGTACCTGTTATCATTTTTATAAAATTTTTCCTAGTAATTTACCTACTTAAAATTTTCGTAGATTAAAGACCTGCCCAAAACGCTGCACGTACTAGTGGCTTTACAAGAATGTAATTACTATGCTATGTATCCTCACAATCCCAATGTTCCTTCTTGTATATAAATATATAAATAAATAAATAAACTTCGTGGCATGTCTTTGCACCTTTTCCAGTTTGGTGATGTGCTTCTTAAGATATGGCCACCATACAACCGCTGCATATTCCAGCGGTTGTATGGAAAAAATAATGTTTAACAAAAGGTCTAACAAAAGGCCTAATAAAGTCGTGAACAATTTCTTTAGTATTTCTCCACCCATGTATTTAAAAGCAATTCTGAAGTTAGAAAGTATAGCATATATAGGCTCTTCGCACATGTTCTGAATGTGGTCCTCAGGTGACAGTTTTCTATCTAGAACCACCCCCTAAATCTCTTTCTTTGTCAGAATTCTTTAAAGATTTCTCATAATTTATAGATTGTGTGGGGGTCTATGTTCTCCTATTCCACATTCCATAACATGGCATTTATTCACATTAAATTTCATTTGCCAAGTGGTGCTCCATATACTTATTTTGTCCAAGTCTTCTTGAAGGGCATGACATCATCTAAGTTCTTATCTTCCCTATTATCTTAGCATCATGAACAAAACAAACTTACTGACAGGCTCCAATGTGTTTCTGTGAATAATACAATTTCTCCCACCCTACCCATCAACATTGGTGTTCCCCAGGGCAGCATACTTGGCCCCTCTCCTCTTTCTCATCTACATTAATGACCTTCCAAATGCCTCCCAACACCTCAAACCAATCCTATTTGCTGACGACACAACCTTCATTTACTCCAGTCCTGATCCCCTTGCTCTAAATGCCACAGTAAATACTGAGCTAAATAAAGTCCATCTGTGGCTAACCTGCCAACAAACTCACCCTTACATTGACAAAAACTTTCTATATTCTGTTGGCAATAAATCCTCTAATCAAATAAATCTCAAAATAAACAATACCCAAATTTGTAACAAATTAGATGGCAAATTCCTTGGCATTCTCATTGACCACAAGCTGAATTTCCAGGGACACATTCTAAACATATCAAAAAAAGTTTCAAAAAACTGTGGGCATTCTTTCTAAGATCAGATATTATGTACCACGCCCTGCCCTGGTGACTCTCTATTACTCCCTTATCTATCCATATCTCAACTATGGTATTTGTGCTTGGGGCTCTACTACCCAAAATCACTTACGTCCTCTAATTACTCAACACAAAGCTGCTATTAGGACAATATCCAATTCTGGCCCCAGACATCACCTCGGTACCCCTATTCAAATCCCTGAATATGTTAGACATTAAGTCACTGCACATTCTCTCATGTGTACTATACATATACAAAACGCTAAATTGTAATGCCAATCCTGATCTCAAAAGCTTCATAGAAGGTTGCAACAGAACCCATGAGCACCACACCAGAAATAAATACAGTTTTGATATTCCTAGAGTACGACTTAATCAAACCAGAAATGCTCTACAAATCAAGGGGCCCAGGATGTGGAATGACCTTCCCAACCATGTTAAAGACTGTACCTCTCTCAACCAGTTTAAGGTAAAAACGAAGCTATACCTAATAAATTCCCTGTAACCTACCTTACCCCTCTATTGTCAACCCATGTATGTTTTTGTTTTGTTTTTTGTTTTTCAAATCAACGCTGTTTTAATGTAATTTACTGTAATAATTTGTAATTGTATTTGTGCTGTTTTTTCAACAATGTTCCCCCCCTCTTTTACCTCTATTTTTATTTGTACTCAAGGCATTTTTTTCTTTTTAACCCATTAGTTTTAAGCTTTAGTCAGTAGTGTTTTTCCTGCCCGAAACGCTTTGCGTAATAGTGGCTTTAGGCATTGTCTGTACTAGCTCTTATCTATAAGGCCAACAAACTTTGTAAATTCTCTTTATGTATGTACCTTTGCCTAAATAAAAATTATTATTATTATTATTATTATTATTATAAAAATGCTCATATAATTCTGTATTCCAACTGGTAGATCGTTTATGTATCCAATCCGATACATTGCCTTTGATTATGGCCCTCTACTTTTCTATCAGGTTTGGAAATTTTCCATCCATGTTAGAAGCTTACCTGTCACCACTCCAATATGTTCCAGTTTCCAGAACGACCTCTTATGTGGAACTCTGTCAAAAGCCTTTTTAGGTCCAGATAAGATGCAGTCAACCCTACCATCGCTTTCCTGTAAAATCTCTGTGGCTCAATCATAAAAACTGAGTAAATTCGTTACACAGGTCTTCCAGATCAAAAAACCATACTGTCTGTCATTATATCATTTTTCTCCAGGTGTTCTACCCATTTATTTTTAATTATTTTTTTCCAATATTTTGACTAGTACTGCACACTTGTCAATGATACAGGTCTATAATTGAGTCTCGCTTCATGCAGGTCGGTGTTCAATCCCCGACCGTCCAAATGGTTGGGCACCATTCCATTCCCACTGTCCCATTCCAAATCCTTATCCTTACCCTTTCCCAGTGCTATATAGTCACAAATGACTTGGAGCTTTCCCCTGATAGTTCCATTCCATTCCATTCCATTCCCTGCTACCACTTTTGTAGATTGGAAACTATGTTAGCCTTTTTCCACACATCAGATACAACTCCTGTACACAGGGATGCCTGAAAAATCAGTTTAAGTGGAATGCTGAGCTCAGATGCACATTCTCTCAGAACCCATGGTGAAACCCCATCTGGACCAACTTGTTCTCTGGAATTCTTATTGTGTCTGGTTCCCTAAAGATTTCATTTTGTACACACACACTTTGGAACTTTTCGTTTAATATTTCACACATTTCCTTTTCATTTTCCGTGAATCTGTTTCCCATTTTCAACCTCTGAATACTATTCTTTACCTGCAATTTTTTGTTTATGAATATATAGAATAGGCCTAGTTCTGTTTTACATTTGTCCGCACTCCCTTTTACAAAATTTCTTTCTGCCCCTCTCCTCACTGCCGTGTAGTTGTTTCTTGCATCTTTGTATCACTGGTATGTTTGGGGTTTGACCTCTTCCTACATTGGTTCCATTTTTGTGTCTTTTGGTCTCTGGCCCTCTCGCAATTTCTGTTGAACCAATCCTGTTTCCCAGTTCTGCATCTCTGCTTTGGTATAAATTTTGTTGTGCCTTTATCATATATTTCACAAAACTTGACATACATCTCTCTTACTTCATGTCCTAACAGCAAGTCTTTCCAGTCAAATTCCTTAAAGAAATGTCTGAGTTCCCCATAATGACCTCTCCTGAAATCAGGTTTTTCAACTGCTTCAACTTCACTTTCTTCCAGATTATAACACATTGCATACTTTATTCCCAAAAAGACATGGTCACTTTTACCCAAGGGAGGGAGGTACTGAATGTCAAATATCTCCTCCTCTTTCCTGATAAATATCAAATCCAGCATAGAGGGAACATCCCCTTCCCTCATCCTCGTAGCTTGCTTAACATGTTGAAACATGAATGTTTCCAGGATGAGGATTACGAATCTACAAGTCCAAAAATCCTCTGTTCTAGCTTCATATGTCTCCCAGTCTATGGATTTCAAGTTGAAGTCGCCGACTACCAACAGTCATGATCTATCTTTATCAACTCTCAGTATAATCTCTCATTATTGTTAGAAGACCCTCACGTTTATTATCCAACTCCTCCTCTGACCATGTGTTGCATGGCGGTGGACTATATGCATTTATGATCGTTAGTTTTATCATCCTGATTGCAGATGTCTAGTGCTATTATGTCAACATCTCGTGGATTGGCAATCATTATTTCGTTTACCTTTAGGTAAATGAAATTTGGGTGCCTGACAGCTGGGTGGACAGCGCTTCAGATTCGTAGTCCTGAGGTTCCGGGTTTGATTCCCGGTGGAGGCAGAGACAAATGGGCAAGATGTTTCTTTCACCCTGATGCTCCTGTTACCTAGCAGTAAATAGGTACCTGGGAGTTAGACAGCTGCTACGGGCTGCTTCCTGGAGGGGTGTAACAAAAAGGAGGCCTGGTCGAGGACAGGGCCGCGAGGACATTAAGCCCTGAAATCATCTCAAGATAACCTCATGATAGGTGTTCTTTCACCAGCACAGTAACACCACTGCATTTCCTAATTTTTCTGTCCCATCTCCAAACTGAGTAGCCCCTTGGGAATATGACCTTATTTAAAATATCATCTTCAAGTTTTGTCTCCGAGAGTACAACAATGTCTGGTGTCTGAGCTGTATTACATCACTTATCCTCTGTTGGATAAGGGCGCTGGTGGCTGTGTGGATAGTACGCTGGACACAATCCTGTGGCCCGGGTTTGATTCCCGGCGCTGGTGAGAAACAATGGGCAGAGTTTCTTTCACCCTAATGCCCCTATTACCTAGCAGTAAAAAGGTACCTAGGAGTTAGAGAGCTGATACAAGCTGCTTCCTGGAGATGTGTGTGGGTGTGGAAGAGAGAAAATAGTAGTTAGTAACAGTTGATTGACAGTTGAGTGGCGGGCCAAAAGAGCAGAGCTCAACTCCCACAAGCACAACTAGGTGAGAAGTATACAGCAGTGAGGAGAGAGGCAGAAAGAAATTTTGAATTTATCCAAGGGCCACTAATATTAGAGGCCTTGATGAGAACAGGGAGCCAGTGGCTTGCCAAAAGTCCCCCCTTCCATTTGCCCTGATGATCGTTTCCAGCTGTATATTAAAACCCAGCAGAGTTTTGGCATTTATGGCTTTGGCAGGTAGGTAGTTCCACGGGTTTACAACCCTATGGGTGAAAAAGCATCTCCTGTTTTTTGTCTTACATTGAGGATTGTTGAGCTTGAAACCGTTGCTCCTCATTCGTGTGACATCTGACCTTTTGAAGAAATTGTCCTGATTAACAGTATCGGTCTCTTTGGACACCGCTCTCGTCCACTTTTATCTCTTGATTCCTAGCTGTGGACAGTGCTCGCGTCCAATACAAAAATATTTGCATAAAATTAATATTTTATCCGTTCGACTTCGGGATAGTTTCAAAACGAGTGCCTTTAGAGTGTGCACAATGTGATACCAAATTGAAAGATGTAACACGAAACATGATGTCAGAAAACTTGAAAGATTATAAATACGTTTTTGGTCAAAATTTTAAAATATTTGTTAAAATTCTATTTATTGTGCTATTATTATGGGACTATTTTAAAATGCACACCTTTAGATTGTGAACAATTTGATACCAAAATGAAAGATGTAACATGAAAATTTATGTCAGAAGACTGGAAAGATATAAATAATTTTGTGATGACGAGCATCCAAAATTAAAATATTTGTTAAAATTCAAGTTATTGCTCTATTATTATTGGACTAGTTTTAAAATACGCGCCTTTATATTGCGAACAATTTGATACCAAAACGAGCGACGTAACACGAAAATTGATGTTATCAAACTGAACAAGTATACATGTTGACCAGACCACACACTAGAAATTGAAGGGACGACGACGTTTCGGTCCGTCCTGGACCATTCTCAAGTCGATTGTGTCGTCGTCCCTTCAATTTCTAGTGTGTGGTCTGGTCAACATACTTCAGCCACGTTATTGTGACTCATCGCCTGCAACAAGTATACATGTTAGGTTGTGGTGTGCAAATCGGTGCTCGTTCACTGGTAACTTTAGGCTTTGCTGCCGGGAGTCTCGCCAGGCTTTTGGACATTATATGCATATACACCTGTAGGGAATTTAATTGCAAACACAATGATACCAAAACGAATGACATAGCACGAGAATTAAGGTGAGAAAACTGAAACGAGTATACACATTTTACTGATTTTGTGCGCTCACGGGTAACTTTTGCAAACTTTAGGCTTTGCTGTTGGGAGTCACGCCAGGCTTTTGGACATTATATGCATATACACCTATAGGGAATTCTATTGCGAACACAATGATCCCAAAACGAATGACATAGCACAAGAATTTAGGTGAGAAAACAGAAACGAGTATACACATTTGGGTGTAGCCGCACACTCGCCCGCACGCCAGAGGCATGACCTCTAAATTGGTGGCGCGCATGCTGTAGGCTCAAAAGTGTTAACATCCTCCAAATTGTTTAGTATTTTAAAGGTTTTGATGAGATCTGCACTGTCAAGAGAATCTTCAAAACAAATCTAGATAGTTTCCTTCAAGAAGTGCCGGACCAACTGGGCTGTGGTGGATATGTGGGCCTGCAGGCCGCTCTAAGCAACAGCCAGTTGGACCAAGCTCTCACAAGTCAAGCCTGGCCTGAGGAGAAGAACTTCCAGAACCCCATCAAGCAGGTCATGCCTGGTTTGCTCCCGTTATTAAAAAAAAAGCAAGAACAGTTTTTGTTAATTGTACTCCTAGAGTACTGCTTCCAATACCGTGCCCTTACATTGTTCTGAAATCTGGAACATATTGAAGAAGTGACAAGTAGACTTCTAACATGGATGAAAAATTTTCTGACGAAAAAATGAGGGCAGTAATCAGAGGCAATGTAACAGAATGGAGTAATATCACGAGTGGAGTACCACAGGGTTCAGTTCTTGCACCGGTAATGTTCATTGCCTACATAAACGATTTACCAGATGAAATATAGAATTACTGTACATGAACATGATTGCTGATGATGCTCAGATAATAGTAAAGATAAGAAACACATGACTGGCATGCCCTTCAAGAAGACCTGAACAAAATAAATGTATGGAGCACGGCATGGCAAATGGATTTTAATGTGAATAAATGCCAAGTTATGGAATGTGGAATAGGAGAATATAAACCCCCACACAACATATAAATTATGTGGGAAATCGTTAAAGAATTCTAATAAAATAAGTGATTTAGGGATAATTCTAGACAGAAAACTATCACATGAGGACCACATAAAGAACATCATGTAAGGAGCCTATGCTACACTTTCTAATTTTAGAATTGCTTTTAAATACATGGATGGTGATATAATAAAGAAATTGTTCATGACTTTTGTTAGACCAAAGCTGGAATGTGCAGCAGTTATATGCCACTCATATCTTAAGCACATCAACAAACTGGAAAAGGTGCAAAGACATGCAATTAAATGGCTCCCAGAACTGAAGGACAAGAGCTATGGGAGAGGTTAGAGGCATTAAATATGCCAATACGTGTACTAGAAGATAGAAGAAAAAGAGGCAATATGATCACTACATACAAAATAGTAACGAGAATCGATAAAATTGATAGCTAAGAATTCCTGAGACCTAGAACTTCAAGAACAAGAGGTCATACTGTAGATTTAAACTAACTAAACAAAGCTGCCGAAGAAATATAAGAAAATTCACTTACGAAAACAGTGGCAGACAGTTGGAATAAGTTAGGCGAGAAGATGGTGGAGGCCAAAACCGTCAATAGTTTCAAAGTGTTATATGACAAAGAGTACCGGGAAAATGGGACATCACGAGCGTAGCTCTCATCCTGTAACTACACTTAGGTAATAACACTTAGGTAATTACTTGCTGTGGCTATCCTTTTTTGCTACCTGGCACTGGGGTTCTAGTAGTATGGCACAGTCCTGTGGGTTTCCTTTTCCTTGCAAGACATAGTTTCTTTAATAAGTTTTGTATGCAGGCTGTGGCCTCTGTTCTGGGACTTTACTTTTATGTTTTGTGTTTTGGGAAGGTACCCTCAGTCAGTACTAGCTGCTGACTAAGCAGTTGGAAGAAGTACTAAGCCTTCTGTTACCCTCCCTCTTGATTACTGGAGGCTAGGATCAGAAATTTAGAGCCTTTACGAGACGTATCCAACTTTTTACCTGATCCACATTAATTAAATTGTAGCTATCCACAATTAATATGAATAATGTATGTACCAAAATTTGAAGACAAAAAATTCATGCATAATTTAAAATGAATAAAAACAAATATAAAATGATTGACCATGAGTCACATAATTACAAGAGTGAATGAGAGCATCCTCATCCCTGCTTGTCCTATAACCTTCCTACAGCATCCCATACATGAAGGACTCACCTGGCTACCCCATGCATAACCTCCATTCTTGAGCTTAATGAGAGCACATTCCCCATGAATACTCTCAATTGAGGCATCAGTATCCTCAATGCTATCTTGAAGATCGTAGATAGTTGGGTTGCTTGCCAGCTCGTCTACATGACCAAGACACTGAAAAGATGATGTTAATTCATTAAAATTTATTTAGGAACAGCAAATACTATGCATTGCATTAAGTAATTACAAAGCCCAGTGCATGGAAAAGCATATATTTATGGGTTAGAAATTAATATTATCTCAATGAATAGCGCATAAATTACCCATAATGATTAATAAATGAATTTCTGTAGCAAAAAAACAATGCCAGCAATCATAATATTAAGTGGCATATTCAACATCAGTCTTCATTCTAAATTATATGAAAAAAAAAAATTGAGTGTAATGAAACTAAATTTTCTGGGTGAGCCCCGGAGGCTCCCAGGCACTATCGGGCTAATATGTGATGCATTAGACTGGGGCATTATTCAATGGAGTTCAGCCTACCAGTGACCATGAGCCAGAACCTGGCCCCCTCAGAGAGGTGCAGGGAACAATGGCCCTGGAAAACCCCCCTTGTGGTTGGGGGTTCTCCTTATCTGCCATTGACTGGGGTTAGGCACCCAGAAAGATAGGCATAACAAAACAAACCCCACATGGTAAAAAAATTCCAACTAAAAACCTAAAAGAGAGACAAAACTTCTGCCAATCCCAAAGAAACAAGCAACAAGCAAACAAGCAAATGTCACACTCCACCGCCACGTTGCTCGACCACGCAGCCCTCCCCTTCCCGAGAGCGAGAGGGGAAAGCCCCAGACTTCCCCGTGCAGGTTACCTAGCACTCCAGTTTGGAAGCTAAGCATCAAACAATGCAAAAAAAACTGAGGCTCACCAAGAAAATGACATTTCATTACATTCAAAGCTAGTTTTCTGACCATTTTCTGAACAAACCGACCACCAGGACTGAAAGAGCAGAAACCCCTGCGCTGGAGGAGAGCATGAAGCTCACCGACCTGACCCTCAGATGCCAATGCCAATAGAAACAGAGCCTTGGAAAAACAATCTTTAATCGAAGGGGCCACACAAACCGAGGAAAGGAAAGATAAGAGAACACCCTGTCCAAGGACCAGGACGGCTCAGGTGGCGCATGAGCAAGCCGGAGGTAAAACAAAGAAAAAGAAAGCTAACGGAATGAGGCAGAACATTAGTGGGCAGACATTAGTGCCCCAGAACATGGGGCAGCTGGAAACATTAGTGAAATACAATCCATGATATACAAGAGTGTTTCCCATGCCCTTTCACGACCCATAGCTTTGCTGTTCAATAAATCTCTAAAGTCATACCTTCCATGATATCCTTAAAAAAGAAAGTTCATATGTAGGCAATCTGGCAGACATAAATAATTACAGACCCATATCAAATCTTTCTATATTATAAAAAATATTTAATTATTTACAAACAGCTCTACTCTTATCTCGTAAAATTCAACATACAAAGTCCCTGACAGGTTTGTCTTCAGCTCCCAAAAAGAGTACCAATGATGCAATTGATAGTCTGCTTGACTTAATCTACTCAGCCCTTGACAAAAATGAGTTTCCAATTGGACTCTTCATTAATCTGAGACAGGCCTTTGATACTGTTAACCATAACTACCTCTTACTTAAACTTAAACTCCGCATGTCTGCGCATTTCCCCCTCCCCGAGAGGGGGTAGGGGGGGGCCTGCGATCCACACCCCCTGTTCCAAGGCTGGATATCAAAATACGCGAAAACCGCTGACCGGAGGGAGGGAGGGTTACCGGGGAGCTTCCGGGACTCACCCAGAAAATGGCGTTTCATTACATTCAACGCTGGTTTTCTGGGGGGAATCCCTACAGCTCCCCAGAGCTACTTCACCAAAGACTAAGGAAAAAAGGAGACTTACCTGGAAGGCGGTCAGTGCTCCACACCTAAACTCGAAGTCGAGACAGGCTGCAGCCGCTGACCCAAAGCGACACAGGCCCGACTAGGCCCAGGAACGTTCACAAGGTAGCGTGCAGCCAGGACCCTGCTCGACTGCCAAAAACTCTGTGCCCAAATGTCAGCCTAGGACATGTTCTCAAAAACGGAAGCAAGAGCAGTGAACTTACAAACGTCATGGGCACAGGGATAGACCGCAGGCTGGCTAGACTTAATAACCCTGCGGATGACCTGAGAGACCCATACCCGGCAACAGGGAAGAAGGGAAACTGAATCAACCCAAAGTGCGTCTCCGGACACAAGAAGCCGTGGCGTGCAAATAATGGAGGAGGGCTGCAACCGGACACAAAACATGATGCACCCCCGGCCTGACCAACCAAGCATCAACAACCTAAGAACCCTTCCAGAAAGCAGTCTCATTCTTTGCCAGAACAAAAAGAGACTGCACTGCAACTGCAGATAAACAAACCTATATCCACAACCGATAGAGCAGAAACCCCTGCACCAGTAGAGAGCATGAATCTCCCAGACCATATACCCCCTGAGGCCAATACCAAGAGGAAAAGAGCCTTCAAAAACAATCTTGAACCAAAGGGGCCACAACAAACCGAGGAGAAGAGAGGTAAGAGAGCACTCTGTCCAAAGACCAGGACGGCTCAAGTGGCCGGAGGTGAAACAACGCCTAGACAGCTTACGAAACGGCACAGAAGTAACATCTATACCGAAAGCAAGCTGAAGCGGCTCCACCAGTGCTGCATGATACAAAGTGACAGTATTCGGCATAAGATGACGATCCTGGAACAACCACAAGAGAAAGGACAACACCACCCAAACCGAAAGTGAAGTACAACGACAAAGAGACAAAAACAAATGGAAGGACCGCCAGGAAACTTCATACTGCCACCGAGACGAAGCCCGCAGGTAGGACACCATAAACAAAGCCACCTGGTCACCATATAACTGGTGATAAACTCGAGTCAAAAATACCAAACACGAAGACTCGAGGAGAAGAGTGAACCAGGCCAATTTCCTGAAAGAGGCGGAGCCACGGAAAAACCTCCGGGTTCAGACACCAGGCAAGCATCGCCTGACACCACGGTTGGGCCGGCCACCATAGGGCCAAAAGGACAACTCGCCCCCTGGTAAGTCTCCAAGCAAGCCAAGACCTGGAGCAACAGCTGAACCGGAGGAAAGAAGTACAGGAACCCCCACCCTGACCAGTCCTGCCGAAAGGCGTCGATCCCGACAGCCTCCCGGTTGGGGAAGGGCTCCACATATACCGGAAGACGCCTCGACCACGCTGACACGAAGAGGTCCACCTCCGAGCGCCCAAACGTCTGGCAGAGCCAACTGAATGAGTCGGCGTTGACCATCCATTCCATGGACAGGGGAACGAACCAGGACAGGCTGTCCGCCAGGACATTGGACACCCATCAGACAAGAACCGGCAGAAGAGCCAAACCCCAAGAACTCGGAAGACGAGTCACCCAAAGCAACCAACCCCAAAGAGCCAAGGACCGCATCGAACCCCCTAAGTTCAGGCAAAAACCACTGGGGAGCAGTCCGAATGGAGCTAGACCGTTGATCCCCAAGCGACTTAAACCCTCCGAAGCACAAACCACACCACCGCGAACTCCCGCACCATGCTGTGGGCCTAACAGAAGGATGGACCCCACCGCCCCTGGCCGGTCTGGTAAGCACTGGTTACAAAGCCCCAGCCGAGAGACGACTCGTCCGTGAACACATCGAGCGAGGGCTCGGGTAGGCGCCAAGGAACTGAACCCCGAAAAATCCAAAGAGGAAATCGGCAATGCAGCAGCCAACGTAAGGCCACCGGCAGTTGAACTCAGCGATCGCAAGAGAGGCAGAAGGGACGTTCCCGAAGGAACTAGAACAGTCGATGAAGCCAAACCCGACCCGGCGGGTAGACCATCATCGCAGAGTACAGACTCCTGCACAGATCCTCAAACAACCACCGGGTGACCCGGAAGCCCCCCAGAAACCAGCGCATGCGGGACTGCAGCCGAAGGAGAGACTCCGGAGGAAGAGACAAGAAAGCGATCCGAGAGTCCCACACAAGATCCAGCCAGGTCCGAACCTGGGAGAGAACTAGATGGGACTTCCGCCAGTTCACCAGGAACCCGAACCCGGCTAGCTGGGAAAGCACCACGCCCCTGGCAAGCAGACACGCAAATCGACTGGGAGCCCAAATCAGCCAGTCGTCGAGGTATGCCAACACCCGAACACCGAACAGACGTAGACGGGCCACAACAACCCGGGCAAAACGTGTGAACATGCGAGGCGTCAGGTTCAACCCCAATGGGAGACAACGAAAGCGGTAACACTGATGTCCCACAACAAAACCAAGCCAGTCCCTGAACCTCGGATGAATATGGACGTGCAAATACACGTCCTCGAGGTCTAGGGACACCATCCAAGAGCCCAGCTTCAAAAGAAGCCGGACCTGGGATAGAGTGGTCATCCGAAAGGAGGAACAAAAAACCCAGGGGTTCAGATGGGACAAGTCCAGAATGAACCGCAGGTCCAGACAGTCCCGTTTCGGAACTGGAAACAGGCGGGAAACCCACCTGAGGGACGTCGTCGCTTCGACCACGCCTAAGCATACCAACTCCAAGAGGGCGCAGGAGAAGAGGCCTGACCCGCGAGGCCCAAACCCCCCCACCTGAAGGAGAAGCCACCCAATGCCAACGAAGGCTGCGAGGAACGACCCGAAAAGCCCACGAATCGTGGGACCAAGCGTGAGAGAACAGAGCAAGCCTCCCCCCCCATCGCCTCGTCAATGGGGTGAACCGCAAAAGGGCCGATGCCCCTTACGAGAACCGACCTGCGCACAGAGCGAGCACTATGCTGACCAGACGCAGCTAGGACCGAAGGCTGCACCGGCTCCGAAACTGGCACCTGTGGCAGTTTCCTCGACGGGCGGAACCACGGGCCCTGGCACGATACGGGGTACAACAGAAGGTGTGCCAAGCATCCAGCGAAAACAAAGGGAAGTCTTCTAGCCAGGACGACTCCGGAACGTCATACCAAACCTAGTACGGAGACGAAGACCCAAACCTGAAGGAAGACGGATTCATCATAGAGGCATAATTCGGGTCGCGCAGGAGGCAAGCCACAATGGTCGCCCGCACCTCAGGCAGAGAGATACGGGAAGCCGAAAACCTTCAGAAGGAAGGAACCGAACCCAAATCCAAGTTGTACGCAGAGGGGGGTAAAAGAAAATCCCACTCCTTGTAACAGCAAGCCCCGCTCAAAGGGTCGGAAAACCCAGGCGGGGTCCAATGGGGCCCAAGGCCCCCAAGTCAGCTCCTCCCCAATGCTGGGAACCTCCACGTCAGGCCCCGGGGCCGAGTTGTCCTCCAAAGCCCCAGCCTCACAAGAAAAAGCCAGGGGCAGCAGAAATAGCAGGAAGAGGATGGGCCCACTGATCAGACCCCAGAGCTATGGCAGGAGGAACCGACTCTAATGCCTCCGCAGCCACCCCGGAAGGGGCAACCCCAGAAGTTGCCCGAGTCTCAGAAACCTCTAAACCCTACCCTGACCCTAAAGCCCTCAGACGCTTGGGGTGGGGGGTGGGGGCAAATGAACCACAGCAGGGAAAAGAACAAGAGGGTGCAGAGAGAACCAAGGCCGAAGTGACCAAAACCCCCAAGTCCGGGTCCCAATAAACAAAACGGGGCAGCTTCAGGGTATCCAGGGAAGCAACCAATGGACAGCGTACCTAGAGGGAACAGAGCCGGCCGCTGTTATGGGTGAAAACTAGCTGCTCAGTACCCCGCGTCCCTATCAGTGCAAAAAAACTACCACTTACCCCAAGGCAAACAAGGGAGAATCCCCCAAATACTCGGGGCGGTCAATCGCCATGCAGCAAAAGACCAACAGAGGTAGACCCAAGGCGACTTGTGGAAGGGAACCCCAAGCCCCAAGGGCAGTACTTACAGGGCACTTAGTGAAGTTAGCCCTAAGCGCATGCAGCCCGAGTACCCTGGAAAACGTCTTCCAGCTCACCCTCACCACCACCAGCACCAGCAGCAGCAGCAGCAGGAGGAGGAAGAGGAACACTCCCTCCCCAGAGCCAAACAAAGGCTACGAAACCCCAGCTGACCTCAAGGGTGGGGTAAATGCCGAGCAGCAGGAACCCCAACGGGAATGTAAGCCCAAAGATTCTAGGTAAGGCAGTCCTAGAACCAAAGGGTAGTACTTACAGGACACTTAGGGACGGCAGACCTAAGCTCATGCAGTCCCAGTACACTGTTACTTCTGGCCACTGCACCACAAACAGCAGGAAAACACCACAGGAGCACTAAATCCCGCAAGAAACTGAGGCAAGAGTTCACAGCCGCCCCAGAGTGCTTCAGCCTAAGAACTGAGGTGTGAGTAGCCAGAACGATGGTCTGGGGCTTTCCCCCCTTTGGGGAGGGGAGGGAGGGCTGTGCGGACAAGAGGTACGGCAGCATAGAATGACATTTGCTTGTTTCCTTTGTTTTCTTTAGGGGAACTCTGTTTCTCTGTTTGGTCTTGGGTTTTTTGCAATTTCCTACCATGTGGGGATTGTTTTGAGATGCCTACCTTTCTGGATGCCTAACCCCAGTTGATGGCAGATGGAATACCCCCAAATACAAAGGGGGGGGGGGTTCCTAGGGGCCATTGCTCCCTGCACCTCTCTGAGGGGACCATGGTTAGTGATCCCCAGTAGGCAGAAATCCATTGACTGAACCCATAGACTAATATAGCATATATCAGTCCGATAACTCCAGGGAGCCGAAGGGGCTCCCCACAGAAATTATATTAATGATTAATAGAATTAACAAATCAAAGGCTGGCACTTATATCTTTTAAGTGTAATTCTAAAGCACAACTCACCTTTCGGCAGAGTCTTCCAGAAGAAGCATCATCAAGAGATGCCAGTTCCTCGTCAAATGTTCGTACTGTTATTTCCTTTTCACGCAACACAGCCAACTGGTCTAGCAGGACATTATTCTCCTTAAAAGAATTAAAATAATAATGAATTTTTATTTAATTCCTGATAAGAGTTTTCACATGCTTGAATTAAACATGCTTTTGAGAAGAATTAATATTTTCTATCTTGTGCTTTATGGGCAAAATAGAAAAATGTGATTAACTTTGAATAAAGAGAATTTAAATATGCAGCAGAAAATGCCAAACAAAAATATCACTACAGATTGGAAACTAAACTTGAAAAAATTTAATAACTTATTTTCAAACATATATATAATATCACAAACAAAATAGTCTACCAAACTATTAATCCAAAGCATCTCACTCAACTCTTAACTTTACTAATTAGAAATATTTTCTTAAAAGAAGAGTAATCATACCTGGGTTGTGCATGCTAGTTGAATCTCCAGCTCTTCTCTCTTTCGAACTTCAGAACCTAGTTCATTCTGGGTTGCCTTCAGCCTCTCCTGTAGCTCCTCAATCCTATTACGAGCTTCATTATCCTCAGGCACTCGGTCTTCCGAGTTCTAAATAATCAAATTTTAAATCAATTTTCTACGCGTGCAAAATTGGACTGAAATGTTACTAATATTAATAATAATTAAAAATATATGCTTATAATACCTTTTCTTAATTTCACCGTTTAAATCTTGATTTTACCTCATAGGAAAGTAATGAGATATATTTGTACTGAAATAGTAAATTAGGAATACAGTACAAGTATAATGCAATAAGACTGCCTACAAAGTTTCCTTTAGAGTAAAATTTATTCTCTTGTTCATGAATTGTTTCCTAGTGTTAGGGAGAGGAAGGCTGCTCATTATTTAATTGCAGGATAACTCACTCGCTCACTTGCTATCTCACTCGCTCGCACACTATCCCTCGCTTTCTCGCTTACTATCTCTCACTCACTCCCTCGCTCGCTCACTATCTCTCACTCTCTCGCTCGCTCACTTACTATCTCTCACTCCCTCGCTATCTCTCTCTCACTCACTCACGATCTCTCGCTCACTATCTTTCACTCCCTCTCGCTCGCTATCTCTCACTCCCTCGTTTGCTCTATCTCTCACTCGCTCACTATCACTCACTATCTCTCACTCGCTCACTATCTCTCTCTCACTATCTCTCGCTCGCTCACTATCTCTCTCTCGCTCATTATCTCTATCTCTCACTCCCTCTCGCTCGCTATCTCTCACTCCCTCGTTTGCTCTATCTCTCACTCGCTCACTATCACTCACTATCTCTCACTCGCTCACTATCTCTCTCTCACTATCTCTCGCTCGCTCACTATCTCTCTCTCGCTCATTATCTCTATCTCTCACTCCCTCTCGCTCGCTATCTCTCACTCCCTCGTTTGCTCTATCTCTCACTCGCTCACTATCACTCACTATCTCTCACTCGCTCACTATCTCTCTCTCACTATCTCTCACTCCCTCGCTATCTCTCTCTCTCTCGCTCACTATCTCTCGCTCACTATCTCTCACTCACTATCTCTCACTCCCTCGTTTGCACTCTCTCTCTCTCACTCGCTCACTATCTCTCGCTCGCTCACTATCTCTCTCTCGCTCACTATCTCTCTCTATCTCACTATCTCTCTCTCGCTCACTATCTCTCTCTCGCTCACTCTCTCTCTCTCTCGCTCACTCTCTCTCTCGCTCGCTCACTCTCTCTCTCGCTCACTCTCTCTCTCTCTCTCTCTTCTCTCTCGCTCACTCTCTCTCTCTCTCTCGCTCACTCTCTCTCTCACTCTCTCTCTCTCGCTCACTCTCTCTCTCTCTCGCTCACTCTCTCTCGCTCACTCTCTCTCTCTCTCGCTCACTCTCTCTCTCTCTCGCTCACTCTCTCTCTCTCTCGCTCACTCTCTCTCTCTCTCGCTCACTCTCTCTCTCTCTCGCTCACTCTCTCTCTCGCTCACTCTCTCTCTCGCTCACTCTCTCTCTCGCTCACTCTCTCTCTCTCTCGCTCACTCTCTCTCTCGCTCACTCTCTCTCTCTCGCTCACTATCTCTCTCTCTCGCTCACTATCTCTCTCTCTCGCTCACTATCTCTCTCTCTCGCTCACTATCTCTCTCTCTCGCTCACTATCTCTCTCTCTCGCTCACTATCTCTCTCTCGCTCACTATCTCTCTCTCGCTCACTATCTCTCTCTCGCTCACTATCTCTCTCTCGCTCACTATCTCTCTCTCGCTCACTATCTCTCTCTCGCTCACTATCTCTCTCTCGCTCACTATCTCTCTCTCGCTCACTATCTCTCGCTCACTATCTCTCTCTCGCTCACTATCTCTCTCTCTCTCCCCTCTCTCTTTCTCCCTAGCCAAAGACTGACCTGCTACACCAAGAAATATGAAGCGGTCCTCCAACAAAATTCACAGCTTGTAAAAAATAAAAAAAATAAATAAAAAATATATATATACAAATGATACCACTTGCAGGAAAACATTGGTCAAGCTGGTGAAAACGTGCCATCCAGTATTGGCTTGTGATGATGAGGATGACAGATAAGTAATGTGTTTTGGTTTCAAAAGTAATAAAATAAATTTATGAAAAGCAATTATGGAAGGTTCTGGCAAACACCATACATATTAAATTTTATAAACCCTCCAAAATGATGAATAAAATCACAAGCTAGTACCTTACATGAACATTCCCTTACACAGAAAAAAAGTTTAAAAACAATTACGTGAAAGCTACTTCATTTTTCATCACTAACAAAAGAGAGAGTTCAGTATAGTACTATTTCAGGAAATTATATAGCAAATTTGAGCGCTACTATATAAAGGCTGGAATTTGTAACTATTTGGAATTTGCGTATAAAATAAAAAGGGGCAAGCAAAGGGCAAGTGGGATGCAGACTACTGAAGAAAGGTGTTACCTGGACATCAATATCGTGATCCTCCTCCTTACCGCAGATACCAGAGATAAGGGCAAGGTCTTGATATTAACATCAAACACTTTACAAACAAATGATTTCAGTTAGGGACAGACTCAAGCTGTCACTGGACATTTGGTACATTTTCTGTCTATAACCTACTGAAATAATTTTTGACATTTGACTATTTCATTGGAGACCAGAGCAGCCTATTAGGCATATTCTTAGTGGAAAGTCTAAGACATAAGTACTGTATGTAGCTAATCAACTTAGTGACCAAGGCATTTCCTCCTCATCTTTGGGAAAATTATAAAGACATTTTCAATGCATCAGGTCTTCAATGCAAAATAAACATGCATACTGACATTTTACACAAATGTAAAATTAGCACATTGGCCTTACGTTAGCCATGAAAAATGCATATACTGTACTGCACATACAATACAGTATTCAAGTTTTCCTCATCCCACTTTTACGTTACACTACAAAACCGTATGCATAAACAAACCACACATCCTTCAAAGGGCACTAGTTGAAGTGTTTATTGAATTATTTTTAATAAAATTGTATCTGGGAATGCCCTACTAAAAAGAATTTCTTCAAAACTGATTTTCTAGAACTGAAGGCCTATCATACACCATACACAAATAGTTGGTGTTTAATTCACACTCATATACAACAGACTAATTATGATCCAGCCGTAAGCATGTGTACTGAACCCTCTATTCAAGATATATATACAGTACACTAATAACTTTGGTTTGTGTTACAGGCAATAATTGAACTAATGTAATGTAAATCACAAAACTTTCTTTAAATGGTATACAAAATACTGAATGTTAAAAAAAGGAAATCCATTTCAACATCTGATAGAACTTTACATAGTTAAAACAGGAACAACCAGCCGATGCTTTTCACAACACTTGTACAGACAGAGCATGCAATGTTAAGGGATAGAATGACATTATTATGTCAGTCTCACAAAATATGCATAGAACTTTAAGATTTAAAATGTGTTTTTTTTTAATTAATTTGCCATTAAATACAACAGTACAGTACTACTAAGCTTTAAATAGCTTAGTAAATCAATTAAAACTATAGATCTTATTACAAAATACAGTAGATTGTATTTTGTCATGGTGCATGCTCTAATAGTTCAAGCTCCATTTTTCTATTGAATGAGGACATTATTGTTGAAACATTAGATGATATTAAAAAAAGTATCTTGTCCCTGTGGAGAACGGTTTGGGATCACTGGAATGAATGACAATTGACCTAACTGTACTTGGGTATTACCCTAATTATGAACATATACAAAGGTAGGGAGACAATGGTGAAACTAAACATTAACAGATATATAAGCAAAACACACACACAATAATAATAAATAAAATAGCTGAAAAATGTGATAACTGACTATAGAAATAATAGTTGCAAAAAGATAAACTTTGTGTGATGGGTTAACTTAGAGTGATGGGTTTACATCACTTTACGGGTGATGGGTTTACAGTCTCCGTGGTGTAGTGGTAAGACACTCGCCTGGCGTTCCGCGAGCGCTATGTCATGGGTTCGTATCCTGGCCGGGGAGGATTTACTGGGCGCAATTCCTTAACTGTAGCCTCTGTTTAACGCAACAGTAAACTGTGTACTTGGATGAAAAAACGATTCTTCGCGGCAGGGGATCGTATTCCAGGGACCATAGGATTAAGGACTTGCCCGAAACGCTACGCGTACTAGTGGCTCTACAAGAATGTAACAACTCTTGTATATATCTCAACAAAAAACTCCCATGTACAAGTGGACAACACAAAGCTACAAGATGACTAACACTAATAGTCTATAATTAGTAAACCTACATGGTCATTGATATTGAATGATTTATGACAGCAAATAATTATTAACAGAGGAAGACTAACACAAGCTCAATTATAGATTATATTCAATGAATTATTTGAGGGGTCTCGGTAGCATAGTGGGGTTCGTTCTCGACTCTCAATCAGGAATCCTGGGTTTGAATCCCTGGAGGACAGAAATGGTTGGGCATGTTTCCTTTTATTTAATGCCTGTCTTCACCTAGCAGTAAATAGGTGACCAGAAGTTAGTCAACTGTTGTGGAGTTACTTCCTGGGAAGGGTCAGTAGTTTGACCTTTGGGGGGGGGGGGTAAATACCTCACTATAAGCCTAACATACATATACACAGGCTGCCTATCCCTGACAAAAGGAATTATTATCTTCAACATATTAACATACTGGATAATACAACGAAGAAAATACAAGTTTTTCAGTATATAAAAATATTAGATGCAAATTGCCTTTATTATGAAAATCCACAGGGGCCGTGACGAGGACTCGAACCTATGCACTGGGTATTCCCAGAAATTTCCTCATTGATATATCATAATAATGTGATTTCTCTGTGTATTGCCTTTATAAATAATAAAGTACCAAGAAAGCAGAACAAAATCTAGTTCAAAATTACAAGGCAACATCACTACTTTTGAAGTACTGTACTATAATACAGGGAAAGATAAAATATTTCTTAAAATTGCAGAAATAATCTAAAAGTGCATGCTCTTCTCACTAGTTGGTAGAAATTAAAAAATAAATCTTTTAATTATGACATTGAGTGCTTTGTGTGTACGAGTATCTCAACCTGCCATCCAAGAATGATAGTATATATGTATAAATTGCTATCCACACTTCCGTGGAAATAAACATTCTATTCACCTGGGCTGAATGGGTCATGAACCATGACCCATTCATGGACCCCAAGT
>NC_091160.1:41623677-41652693 GCF_040958095.1 Procambarus clarkii | reverse complement strand
TATCCCAGCTCCTTGTCCTCATATCCCAGCTCCTTGTCCTCATATCCCAGCTCCTTGTCCTCATATCCCAGCTCCTTGTCCTCATATCCCAGCTCCTTGTCCTCATATCCCAGCTCCTTGTCCTCATATCCCAGCTCCTTGTCCTCATATCCCAGCTCCTTGTCCTCATATCCCAGCTCCTTGTCCTCATATCCCAGCTCCTTGTCCTCATATCCCAGCTCCTTGTCCTCATATCCCAGCTCCTTGTCCTCATATCCCAGCTCCATGTCCTCATATCCCAGCTCCTTGTCCTCATATCCCAGCTCCTGGTCTTCATATCCCAGCTCCTGGTCCTCATATCCCAGCTCCTTGTCCTCATATCCCTGCTCCTTGTTCTCATATCCCAGCTCCTTGTCCTCATATCCCAGCTCCTTGTCCTCATATCCCAGCTCCTTATCCTCATGTCCCAGCTCCTTGTCCTCATGTCCCAGCTCCTTGTCCTCATACCCCAGCTCCTTGTCCTCATACCCCAGCTCCTTGTCCTCATATCCCAGCTCCTTGTCTTCATACCCCAGCTCCTTGTCCTCTGTCTAAGGCAAGGAGTGCTAGGTAAGCCCCTCGGAAGGTAAGCACGAAGGAAAGTTCAGGTTTATTGAGAGTTCTTAAGGCACTCAAAGACTTAAGTGACTCAGAACACAAATTATTTTTGAGTCGTAATACTTGGTGGTGGTGGTAGCCTTGGGAGAGGTCCAGAACCTCTCTCCCTCACACACACACACACACACACACACACACACACACACACACACACACACACACACACACACACACACACACACACACACGACATCCCCACCAGTTGAGAGGCGGGACCAAAGAGCCAGAGCTCAACCCAAGCTCAACTAGGTGAACACACGCCCTACCCTACCCCCCCTACCCCCACACAACCCCCTCCCCCCCAATCCCTTCAACAGACATAACCCCCTTACTAATGACCCAACCACCATTAGCCCACCACCACCGCCATACAAGCGGCCCCCAGGTGCCCCTAGTAAGCTCCCCACCCCCCCAAACCCCCCCATAATGCATCCATACACCAACAACAACAATCTGGTTGATCACAGCTGACAACTTGGCAGCACTGGAGGCTGCGAGAGACAGACAGACGCTGATGCCAACACCTGATGCTAAACCCAATTTACTTATTTCATAATAAAACCCATTTAATTTTATTATTGTGATTGGAAGCATTTAGTAATCAGATTGGCGAATCGTTGGTTTGTTTGTCTTGTTTGTTTTGTTATTGTTTTGATTCGTTAAATAAAGATTTAAGTAAATATCGGGAGCGGTCATCCAGCTGCCGGGTATTTAATAGCCTTGAGACGGTGACGTCATCAGCGGCGGGTGCGGGGAAGAGGGGCGTATGTGGCGTGGTGGGAGGTGTCCCCCCCCCCACGGTGGTGTTCCCCCCCCCACGGTGGTGTTCCCCCCCCCCACGGTGGTGTTCCCCCCCCCCACGGTGGTGTTCCCCCCCCCCCACGGTGGTGTTCCCCCCCCCCCACGGTGGTGTTCCCCCCCCCACGGTGGTGTTCCCCCCCCACGGTGGTGTTCCCCCCCCACGGTGGTGTTCCTCCCCCCACGGTGGTGTTCCCCCCCCACGGTGGTGTTCCTCCCCCCCACGGTGGTGTTCCCCCCCCCCCCCACGGTGGTGTTCCCCCCCCACGGTGGTGTTCCCCCCCCCACGGTGTTCCCCCCCCACGGTGGTGTTCCCCCCCCCACGGTGGTGTTCCCCCCCCCACGGTGGTGTTCCCCCCCCACGGTGGTGTTCCCCCCCCACGGTGGTGTTCCCCCCCCCCCACGGTGGTGTTCCCCCCCCCCACGGTGGTGTTCCCCCCCACGGTGGTGTTCCCCCCCACGGTGGTGTTCCCCCCCCCCCACGGTGGTGTTCCCCCCCACGGTGGTGTTCCTCCCCCCCACGGTGGTGTTCCCCCCCCCCCCCCACGGTGGTGTTCCCCCCCCCACGGTGGTGTTCCCCCCCCCACGGTGGTGTTCCCCCCCCCCCACGGTGGTGTTCCTCCCCCCCCCACGGTGGTGTTCCCCCCCCCCCCACGGTGGTGTTCCTCCCCCCCACGGTGGTGTTCCCCCCCCCCACGGTGGTGTTCCCCCCCACGGTGGTGTTCCCCCCCACAGTGGTGTTCCCCCCCCACGGTGGTGTTTCCCCCCCCCCCCACGGTGGTGTTCCCCCCCCCCCCACGGTGGTGTTCCCCCCCCCCCCACGGTGGTGTTCCCCCCCCACGGTGGTGTTCCCCCCCCCCCACGGTGGTGTTCCCCCCCCCACGGTGGTGTTCCCCCCCCCACGGTGGTGTTTCCCCCCCCCCCCACGGTGGTGTTCCCCCCCCCCCCCACGGTGGTGTTTCCCCCCCCCCACGGTGGTGTTTCCCCCCCACGGTGGTGTTCCCCCCCCCACGGTGGTGTTTCCCCCCACGGTGGTGTTCCCCCCCCCCCCACGGTGGTGTTTCCCCCCCCCCCCACGGTGGTGTTTCCCCCCCCCCCACGGTGGTGTTTCCCCCCCCACGGTGGTGTTCCCCCCCACCACGGTGGTGTTCCCTCCCCCCACGGTGGTGTTCCCTCCCCCCACGGTGGTGTTAGTAGTGGGATTGATGCCATAGAGCGTCCGTTTTGTTTTTTTCCAGGGACGCTCTATGGCATGATGCCATAGAGCGTCCGTTTTAGTTTTTTCCAGGGACGCTCTACGTCGCAGCCCCATAGAGCGTCCGTTTTGTTTTTTTCCAGGGACGCTCTACGTCGCAGGGTTATTTTCAACTTTTAGACTGGTCGTTTTGTTTTTTTTTCCGGGGCCTGTCTACGCACCCCTAGTTTCACGAACTTGAAGTACAACATAGACCGTGCGTTTTTCTTTTTTCCGGGCACGGTTTACGCACCCTGGGTTGTCTCAATTCAACATGCCTAGGGATTAAAAAGACGGTCCCTGGCATCCCCAAATTTCGTTGGCTCAGTGACCCTGCACAGACATTGCTAATGGTCAATGACGTCACCAGCTAGCCGCTCAGGGTTCCTGCACCGGCATGTTCGAGGGGATTAAAAAGCCGGTCTATGAGTCGTGTGTTTTGCGATACAACAGTGTCCTTGAAACCTAATGTAAAATACCATCATCCCTAGTCTATTTTTAATTTCATATTTACTTCCAACCATCGCCCATTACATTTATCAAAGGGGATCATGTATGTGAGGGAAGAACATAACTTCAGCACTGCAAGAAGTTATGTGTGTATTTTCAAGTTCGTCCCCTCCTGCCTGTATTTACCCAGGTCTTTTTTCCTAAATATATAACTTATCCAATTCATTCCTATTCTGTTTCACGTTGATACGTTTAATAGGTTATTAATATTCCCCTTTACTATGACCATTCAGTCACACCTCTATCATGTCACCCCTATTTCTTCTTCGTCGTCGTTCTAGAGAATGTAATTTGAGCTTTGACAATCTTTCTTGAAGGATCGTTTATTATGCATAGGGCAAAAAATAATATGAAAAACTGCTATCAGTCGTTTATATTAAAAAATAGAGGCCTGGGCATTGGTGATTTCAATGCGTTTTCAGTAGTAACCAATATTGTCCTTAACCTCATACACGTCTCACATTCGCTCAAAACATACCTCCCACACCTTGCTGTGGCATATAACAAATAAAAAAATCTCATTCAGTAAAAGCAAGCCTCTCATATTTTAAAATAAGGCCTTCTGCGGCGCAAGGCGCGCTAAATGCGGATCCCAGGAGGTTCACACATAAGTGTGAACTCTTAATCTGGCTTAATACCTCACCTATACTCTGTGCTTCATCAAAGTTTATATTCAGCTACAATAGCTCGTATTTTCTCTCGTTGCTTATATTTTCTGTTATTCATAAACCCGATCAAACCTTCCTAACCTAACCTAACCTAACATATTATTTATAACAAACAAATACATTCTACAGACCAGTTATTGTTGTTTTTTAGTGACATCATGAAAAGCGAACTCAGGTATAGGGATAAGGTATTGCTGGCCATTAGCATATAGGTGTGAAGGTATTACAGTACCTTACTGGTCAACTATGTATGACGTCACCAGACAACCAATGCGACCTTTGGCGTCCTACTGGCATGAGTATTTGATGTTATTAATCAAAAATGACTAGACTATCCATCCCCACCTAACCTAATCAGAGGTATAAGAATATACATTTTAGTCATCCACAACTGTAATCATTATTCAGTGATAAGTTCAAAAGTATAACAGAAGCCCAAATGTCATACTGCAATTTAAGCAGAATCGTACATCTGGCAGCATAGCAGGTGAGCTGAACATAAGAATAAAGGTAACTGCAGAGGTCCTATTGGCCCATACGAGGCAGCTCCTATATATTTCCACCCAATCTCATTCATGTCCACCCTATGCTTAAAACAACCAAGGGATCCCACTTAAAGTATTAGTTTACAATAATAGTTTTATTAAATAGCTCTTATTCTAGTTTTATACACAACAGCAATTATGAAACCCTATAGCTAGATATTCTGCTATAATCCACAAGTAGTTACCACACATCTGGCAGTACAGCGGATTAGTGGCTGTGTTCATAGGCTAGTCAACTGTCCTCACAACCATCAAATAGATATCCAAATGTCGCACCTCAATTCATCCATCTAGCAACTCAGCTGGATGCTAGCCACTATATTCATAGGCTAATCATTTCTACACCTCAAAAAATCCTAGTCTTGCTACGCAAATCAGGTGACTTGTTTCCAAACCAACAGTCGCAAATACAAGCATACATACCTACTCATACTCCACAACCTATACATTCATAGAGAATAGCCTAGTTTTTTGCCACCATTAATCAGATGCTATTTATGCCATGCACACAGAAAATACAGCATCTACACACCAAATATGCCATTTATGCACAAAATATATTATTTACACTCAAATATGCCATCACACAAAATATGTCATTTATAGACAAAAATATAACATTTACATACAAAAAATATGTCAGTTGGACATGAAAATGTAGCATTTACACAATATTGCATAGACACTCAGAGTATGACATTTACACAAAGTATGGTATTTTGCACAAATATATCAAAATGCTTATGCATTTAGACAATCAAAAAAAAAATGCGCTTTCACTAAAATTACACAATTTCACAAACATAATTTTCACAAAATACCCACACATTGTCTCAAACCAAAATACACTTACACCATGAAGATCTATTTTATCAGATTACAGAGCTTACACAAAATACACAATTTTCACACACAAATACAGTTGCACCAGTTCCACTTCGACAAATTAAAAACACAACTTGCATAAATGTACTATTATCACAAAAATTATTATAAAACATAGACAATTATTACACAGTTTGTGTAATTATTTTACATCTTTGCACAATTAATACAAGAAAACTTGCTATATAATTACTCAACTTGCACAATGACAATCAATACACAAAGGTATAAATAAACAATTCGTCCATATGCAATTACACAACATGCGCAATTAATACACAACTTATACAAATATTACACATCTTTCATAATTATTACACAACTTGCACAAATGCATATCTAGCACAAATACGTACAATACATAACTACCCCAAATATGAAAATACACAACTAGCATAAATACACGATTTACACAAATACAATTGCGGCATTTACACAACTAGCTCAAAAATATAATCAATACACAACTTACCAAAATATGAACAATACATAACTAGCACATATTCATTAAATACACAACTAAGCAATTTCCGCAAATACACATACAAAAACATATACAATTAATACATACAACTTGCACAAAACAATACACAATTTATAGAAATATAATCAATACATAATTGCAATAATCATACAACTTATGCAAAATACATAATCTGCACAATTAATACACAAGTATATTAATTGTACTATATATGTACAAACACAACCAACTAGGTCAAACAATACACAATTTGCATGATATTTTTCTGGGTATATTTAGGACATTAATTATAATATGCTGAGTTTAACCAACTCCCCAAAAGTCAGAATTTCACATATAAAAATGGTGCATATGACTTCCGATGAGCTCAATATATAACACATTCTTTTTCCATTAAGATATCAACATTATTAGTGCTAAACTATTCATCTAACATATGTCCACTGTTTTTATGTCTTATTAATACCTTCCTTGTTACATCCTCTCCAATCAGACCACCCATATTTATGTATTTATTCAAACCATCTAACAGACTTATTTGTTCTAGCCTTAGTTATGTTAGGGCAGGTGGGGTTAGGTGAAGTCAGTATTTTCTATGATAATTTTAGACACATTTGCTATATCTTATCAAAATGCATCTTGTTAAAACTCAAATTCATCTAAATCTATAAAAAATATACTTATACTACGCAAATTTGACTAAATTCAACCTAGCTAAACTAACTAAATATGAGCATCCCATATCCTCACATACAAGCCTATGTCGCCTCTGTCCATACATTATATGAGTCTGCCATATAGCTCGAACCCCAAATAGGAAAATTTACACTATTTCATAAACATGCTAGTTCATTACCCTAAGATATTATATATGTCCTTCCCTACACGACCTCACCTAACCTGACCTGGCATAATCAAACCTAGATTTAGTTCAAGTTGGTGAAATTTAAGCTATGCCACTTTAATTCGACATAATTTATGGCAATTTCCACCAAATATACCCAAATGTTGCGTAGCATAGCACTGCCAAAGCCCATTTTCTCCTATTCCATACTACCCTACACAACCTCACCTAACCTGACCTAGCATATCCAAACCTGGATTTGGTTAAAGTTGGCGAAATTTATGCTATGCCACCTAAATATGACCAAATTTAAGGCAATTTCCACCAAATATACCCAAATGTTGTGTATCATAGCATCACCAAAGCCCATTTTTACCTACATTTTCTCCTATTCCATCCTACCCTACACAACCTCACCTAGCCTATCCTAGCATATCCAAACCTGGATTTGGTTAAAGTCTGCGAAATTTAAGCTATCCCACATATATTCGACCTAATTTAAGGCAATTCCCACCAAATATCCCCAAATGTTGCGTATCACAGCACTGCCAAAGCCCATTTTTACCTACATTTTTCTCCTATTCCATCCTACCCTATGCAACCTTACCTAACCTATCCTACCATATCCAAACCTGGATTTGGTTAAAGTCTGCAAAATTTAAGCTATCCCACCTAAATTCTATCTAATTTAAGGAAATTCCCACCAAATATATCCAAATGTTCTGTATCACAGCACAGCCAAAGCCCATTTTTACCTACATTTTCTCCTATTCCATCCTACCCTACGCTACCTTACCTAACCTATCCTAGCATATCCAAACCTAGATTTGGTTAAAGTCGGCGAAATTTAAGTTATCCCATATAAATTTGACCTAATTTAAGACAATTTCCACCAAATATACCCAAAAATGTTTTGGAACATAGCACGGCCAAAGCTCATTTTAGCTGAGTTTTTGCCTATTCCAATCTGCCCTAGACAACCCTACCCAGCCTCACCTGGCATATCCAAAGTCAGGTTTGATTATAGTTGGCCAAATTTATGCCTTTCCAACCTAAATTTTACCTAATTTAAGCCAATTTCCACCGAATATACCCAAATATTTTGTATCTTAGCATGGTCAAAGTTTATTTCACCCAAGTTTTTCACCTATTCCATCTTACCTTACACAGCCTTACCTAACCTGACCTAGCATATCCCAAGCTAGATTTGATTAGAGTTCGTGAAATTTAAGCTTACTCACCTAAATTCAACCTAATTTAAGACAATTTCTACCCAAAATGATTTGTTACATAGCTCAGCCAAAGACCATTTTACCCGAGTTTTCACATATTCCAACCAACCCTACATAGCCTTACCTATCCCTGACCTAGCAGATTTGATTAAAGTTGGGGAAATTTAAGCTATCGCCATCAAATTGGAGACAATTTCCACCAAATATGCCTAAATGTTGTGTATCATAGCACAGCCAAAACCCATTTTACCCACATTTTCATCCATTCCATCTAAACCTGGACCTAGCCTCTGATACTACATATACTCAGAGAAGTGATGTTTGTTGGATATGAACCTAAATGCCGGTGCCTAACCTGCAAGAGTCTTGGAGCTTTGTTGAATATTTTATCTATTTTTCTTCAAAAACTGAAGTTTTGGATATGAACCTATCCGCACTGTGCCTAACCTGCTAGGTTCTTTGTTGAACATTGTAACCATATTCATAGAAAAGTGATGTTTTGGATATGGACCTAACAGCCCCTCTCCTTTAAAACTTGGAACTGTGTTCAATATTGTAGATAGTGTTGGGTATGTGTTTTATTTTTACACATCAACCCAACCGTCCTGGACCTAACCTCCCTTCACCTAACTTCAAATTTATCGTAAATATGGAAGGACGTGTTGTTTGTGCAACAACCCAACCGTCCTTGACCTAACCTCCATTTATCAAACTTCAAATTTATCATAAATGTGGGAGGACCGTGTTATTTGTGCATCAACCCAGCCGTCCTGGGCCTAACCTCCCTTTATCTAACTTCAAATTTATTGTATTTATGGGAAGAAGGTGTTGTTTATGCATCAACCCAACCTTCCTGGACCTAACCTCTGATACACGAATCTTGGTTCAACATTGCATCATACTCGTAGCATATTTTTTTTCACATAATTCAACCATCCTCAACCTAACCTCTATTACCTGGGGGGAGGGAGGTTAATGGAAAATATGATAATAATGGGAATTTTCTCTACATCAGTTCAACTTAACCATCCTTAACCTAACCTTAGTTAGAAAGGGATATAACTCACCAAAACTATTTAATTACCATTTACCCAATTTTCCTTATCCTAACCTATAACTAAAGGGTTTAGACCCCCCTTTACCTCGAAATTATAGTATAGGGTTAAATTAGGGAATGTTAGGTTTATATGTGAAAATATATTCCTACCTTAAATATATAGTATAATTTCGAGGTAAAGGGGGGTCTAAACCCTCTAGTTATAGGTTAGGATAAGGAAAATTGGGTAAATGGTAATTAAATAGTTTTGGTGAGTTATATCCCTTTCTAACTAAGGTTAGGTTAAGGATGGTTAAGTTGAACTGATGTAGAGAAAATTCCCATTATTATCATATTTTCCATTAACCTCCCTCCCCCCAGGTAATAGAGGTTAGGTTGAGGATGGATGAATTATGTGAAAAAAAATATGCTACGAGTATGATGCAATATTGAACAAAGATTCGTGTATCAGAGGTTAGGTCCAGGGCGGTTGGGTTGATGCATAAACAACACCTTCTTCCCATAAATACAATAAATTTGAAGTTAGATAAAGGGAGGTTAGGCCCAGGACGGCTGGGTTGATGCACAAATAACACGGTCCTCCCACATTTATGATAAATTTGAAGTTTGATAAATGGAGGTTAGGTCAAGGACGGTTGGGTTGTTGCACAAACAACACGTCCTTCCATATTTACGATAAATTTGAAGTTAGGTGAAGGGAGGTTAGGTCCAGGACGGTTGGGTTGATGTGTAAAAATAAAACACATACCCAACACTATCTACAATATTGAACACAGTTCCAAGTTTTAAAGGAGAGGGGCTGTTAGGTCCATATCCAAAACATCACTTTTCTATGAATATGGTTACAATGTTCAACAAAGAACCTAGCAGGTTAGGCACAGTGCGGATAGGTTCATATCCAAAACTTCAGTTTTTGAAGAAAAATAGATAAAATATTCAACAAAGCTCCAAGACTCTTGCAGGTTAGGCACCGGCATTTAGGTTCATATCCAACAAACATCACTTCTCTGAGTATATGTAGTATCAGAGGCTAGGTCCAGGTTTAGATGGAATGGATGAAAATGTGGGTAAAATGGGTTTTGGCTGTGCTATGATACACAACATTTAGGCATATTTGGTGGAAATTGTCTCCAATTTGATGGCGATAGCTTAAATTTCCCCAACTTTAATCAAATCTGCTAGGTCAGGGATAGGTAAGGCTATGTAGGGTTGGTTGGAATATGTGAAAACTCGGGTAAAATGGTCTTTGGCTGAGCTATGTAACAAATCATTTTGGGTAGAAATTGTCTTAAATTAGGTTGAATTTAGGTGAGTAAGCTTAAATTTCACGAACTCTAATCAAATCTAGCTTGGGATATGCTAGGTCAGGTTAGGTAAGGCTGTGTAAGGTAAGATGGAATAGGTGAAAAACTTGGGTGAAATAAACTTTGACCATGCTAAGATACAAAATATTTGGGTATATTCGGTGGAAATTGGCTTAAATTAGGTAAAATTTAGGTTGGAAAGGCATAAATTTGGCCAACTATAATCAAACCTGACTTTGGATATGCCAGGTGAGGCTGGGTAGGGTTGTCTAGGGCAGATTGGAATAGGCAAAAACTCAGCTAAAATGAGCTTTGGCCGTGCTATGTTCCAAAACATTTTTGGGTATATTTGGTGGAAATTGTCTTAAATTAGGTCAAATTTATATGGGATAACTTAAATTTCGCCGACTTTAACCAAATCTAGGTTTGGATATGCTAGGATAGGTTAGGTAAGGTAGCGTAGGGTAGGATGGAATAGGAGAAAATGTAGGTAAAAATGGGCTTTGGCTGTGCTGTGATACAGAACATTTGGATATATTTGGTGGGAATTTCCTTAAATTAGATAGAATTTAGGTGGGATAGCTTAAATTTTGCAGACTTTAACCAAATCTAGGTTTGGATATGGTAGGATAGGTTAGGTAAGGTTGCATAGGGTAGGATGGAATAGGAGAAAAATGTAGGTAAAAATGGGCTTTGGCAGTGCTGTGATACGCAACATTTGGGGATATTTGGTGGGAATTGCCTTAAATTAGGTCGAATATATGTGGGATAGCTTAAATTTCGCAGACTTTAACCAAATCCAGGTTTGGATATGCTAGGATAGGCTAGGTGAGGTTGTGTAGGGTAGGATGGAATAGGAGAAAATGTAGGTAAAAATGGGCTTTGGTGATGCTATGATACACAACATTTGGGTATATTTGGTGGAAATTGCCTTAAATTTGGTCATATTTAGGTGGCATAGCATAAATTTCGCCAACTTTAACCAAATCCAGGTTTGGATATGCTAGGTCAGGTTAGGTGAGGTTGTGTAGGGTAGTATGGAATAGGAGAAAATGGGCTTTGGCAGTGCTATGCTACGCAACATTTGGGTATATTTGGTGGAAATTGCCATAAATTATGTCGAATTAAAGTGGCATAGCTTAAATTTCACCAACTTGAACTAAATCTAGGTTTGATTATGCCAGGTCAGGTTAGGTGAGGTCGTGTAGGGAAGGACATATATAATATCTTAGGGTAATGAACTAGCATGTTTATGAAATAGTGTAAATTTTCCTATTTGGGGTTCGAGCTATATGGCAGACTCATATAATGTATGGACAGAGGCGACATAGGCTTGTATGTGAGGATATGGGATGCTCATATTTAGTTAGTTTAGCTAGGTTGAATTTAGTCAAATTTGCGTAGTATAAGTATATTTTTTATAGATTTAGATGAATTTGAGTTTTAACAAGATGCATTTTGATAAGATATAGCAAATGTGTCTAAAATTATCATAGAAAATACTGACTTCACCTAACCCCACCTGCCCTAACATAACTAAGGCTAGAACAAATAAGTCTGTTAGATGGTTTGAATAAATACATAAATATGGGTGGTCTGATTGGAGAGGATGTAACAAGGAAGGTATTAATAAGACATAAAAACAGTGGACATATGTTAGATGAATAGTTTAGCACTAATAATGTTGATATCTTAATGGAAAAATAATGTGTTATATATTGAGCTCATCGGAAGTCATATGCACCATTTTTATATGTGAAATTCTGACTTTTGGGGAGTTGGTTAAACTCAGCATATTATAATTAATGTCCTAAATATACCCAGAAAAATATCATGCAAATTGTGTATTGTTTGACCTAGTTGGTTGTGTTTGTACATATATAGTACAATTAATATACTTGTGTATTAATTGTGCAGATTATGTATTTTGCATAAGTTGTATGATTATTGCAATTATGTATTGATTATATTTCTATAAATTGTGTATTGTTTTGTGCAAGTTGTATGTATTAATTGTATATGTTTTTGTATGTGTATTTGCGGAAATTGCTTAGTTGTGTATTTAATGAATATGTGCTAGTTATGTATTGTTCATATTTTGGTAAGTTGTGTATTGATTATATTTTTGAGCAAGTTGTGTAAATGCCGCAATTGTATTTGTGTAAATCGTGTATTTATGCTAGTTGTGTATTTTCATATTTGGGGTAGTTATGTATTGTACGTATTTGTGCTAGATATGCATTTGTGCAAGTTGTGTAATAATTATGAAAGATGTGTAATATTTGTATAAGTTGTGTATTAATTGCGCATGTTGTGTAATTGCATATGGACGAATTGTTTATTTATACCTTTGTGTATTGATTGTCATTGTGCAAGTTGAGTAATTATATAGCAAGTTTTCTTGTATTAATTGTGCAAAGATGTAAAATAATTACACAAACTGTGTAATAATTGTCTATGTTTTATAATAATTTTTGTGATAATAGTACATTTATGCAAGTTGTGTTTTTAATTTGTCGAAGTGGAACTGGTGCAACTGTATTTGTGTGTGAAAATTGTGTATTTTGTGTAAGCTCTGTAATCTGATAAAATAGATCTTCATGGTGTAAGTGTATTTTGGTTTGAGACAATGTGTGGGTATTTTGTGAAAATTATGTTTGTGAAATTGTGTAATTTTAGTGAAAGCGCATTTTTTTTTTGATTGTCTAAATGCATAAGCATTTTGATATATTTGTGCAAAATACCATACTTTGTGTAAATGTCATACTCTGAGTGTCTATGCAATATTGTGTAAATGCTACATTTTCATGTCCAACTGACATATTTTTTGTATGTAAATGTTATATTTTTGTCTATAAATGACATATTTTGTGTGATGGCATATTTGAGTGTAAATAATATATTTTGTGCATAAATGGCATATTTGGTGTGTAGATGCTGTATTTTCTGTGTGCATGGCATAAATAGCATCTGATTAATGGTGGCAAAAAACTAGGCTATTCTCTATGAATGTATAGGTTGTGGAGTATGAGTAGGTATGTATGCTTGTATTTGCGACTGTTGGTTTGGAAACAAGTCACCTGATTTGCGTAGCAAGACTAGGATTTTTTGAGGTGTAGAAATGATTAGCCTATGAATATAGTGGCTAGCATCCAGCTGAGTTGCTAGATGGATGAATTGAGGTGCGACATTTGGATATCTATTTGATGGTTGTGAGGACAGTTGACTAGCCTATGAACACAGCCACTAATCCGCTGTACTGCCAGATGTGTGGTAACTACTTGTGGATTATAGCAGAATATCTAGCTATAGGGTTTCATAATTGCTGTTGTGTATAAAACTAGAATAAGAGCTATTTAATAAAACTATTATTGTAAACTAATACTTTAAGTGGGATCCCTTGGTTGTTTTAAGCATAGGGTGGACATGAATGAGATTGGGTGGAAATATATAGGAGCTGCCTCGTATGGGCCAATAGGACCTCTGCAGTTACCTTTATTCTTATGTTCAGCTCACCTGCTATGCTGCCAGATGTACGATTCTGCTTAAATTGCAGTATGACATTTGGGCTTCTGTTATACTTTTGAACTTATCACTGAATAATGATTACAGTTGTGGATGACTAAAATGTATATTCTTATACCTCTGATTAGGTTAGGTGGGGATGGATAGTCTAGTCATTTTTGATTAATAACATCAAATACTCATGCCAGTAGGACGCCAAAGGTCGCATTGGTTGTCTGGTGACGTCATACATAGTTGACCAGTAAGGTACTGTAATACCTTCACACCTATATGCTAATGGCCAGCAATACCTTATCCCTATACCTGAGTTCGCTTTTCATGATGTCACTAAAAAACAACAATAACTGGTCTGTAGAATGTATTTGTTTGTTATAAATAATATGTTAGGTTAGGTTAGGTTAGGAAGGTTTGATCGGGTTTATGAATAACAGAAAATATAAGCAACGAGAGAAAATACGAGCTATTGTAGCTGAATATAAACTTTGATGAAGCACAGAGTATAGGTGAGGTATTAAGCCAGATTAAGAGTTCACACTTATGTGTGAACCTCCTGGGATCCGCATTTAGCGCGCCTTGCGCCGCAGAAGGCCTTATTTTAAAATATGAGAGGCTTGCTTTTACTGAATGAGATTTTTTTATTTGTTATATGCCACAGCAAGGTGTGGGAGGTATGTTTTGAGCGAATGTGAGACGTGTATGAGGTTAAGGACAATATTGGTTACTACTGAAAACGCATTGAAATCACCAATGCCCAGGCCTCTATTTTTTAATATAAACGACTGATAGCAGTTTTTCATATTATTTTTTGCCCTATGCATAATAAACGATCCTTCAAGAAAGATTGTCAAAGCTCAAATTACATTCTCTAGAACGACGACGAAGAAGAAATAGGGGTGACATGATAGAGGTGTGACTGAATGGTCATAGTAAAGGGGAATATTAATAACCTATTAAACGTATCAACGTGAAACAGAATAGGAATGAATTGGATAAGTTATATATTTAGGAAAAAAGACCTGGGTAAATACAGGCAGGAGGGGACGAACTTGAAAATACACACATAACTTCTTGCAGTGCTGAAGTTATGTTCTTCCCTCACATACATGATCCCCTTTGATAAATGTAATGGGCGATGGTTGGAAGTAAATATGAAATTAAAAATAGACTAGGGATGATGGTATTTTACATTAGGTTTCAAGGACACTGTTGTATCGCAAAACACACGACTCATAGACCGGCTTTTTAATCCCCTCGAACATGCCGGTGCAGGAACCCTGAGCGGCTAGCTGGTGACGTCATTGACCATTAGCAATGTCTGTGCAGGGTCACTGAGCCAACGAAATTTGGGGATGCCAGGGACCGTCTTTTTAATCCCTAGGCATGTTGAATTGAGACAACCCAGGGTGCGTAAACCGTGCCCGGAAAAAAGAAAAACGCACGGTCTATGTTGTACTTCAAGTTCGTGAAACTAGGGGTGCGTAGACAGGCCCCGGAAAAAAAAACAAAACGACCAGTCTAAAAGTTGAAAATAACCCTGCGACGTAGAGCGTCCCTGGAAAAAAACAAAACGGACGCTCTATGGGGCTGCGACGTAGAGCGTCCCTGGAAAAAACTAAAACGGACGCTCTATGGCATCATGCCATAGAGCGTCCCTGGAAAAAAACAAAACGGACGCTCTATGGCATCAATCCCACTACTGGTGTTCCCCCCCCCACGGTGGTGTTCCCCCCCCCACGGTGGTGTTCCTCCCCCACGGTGGTGTTTCCCCCCCCCCACGGTGGTGTTCCCCCCCACGGTGGTGTTCCCCCCCCCACGGTGGTGTTTCCCCCCCCACGGTGGTGTTTCCCCCCCACGGTGGTGTTTCCCCCCCACGGTGGTGTTTCCCCCCCACGGTGGTGTTCCCCCCCCCACGGTGGTGTTCCCTCCCCCCACGGTGGTGTTCCCCCCCCACGGTGGTGTTCCCCCCCCCACGGTGGTGTTCCCCCCCCCCCCCACGGTGGTGTTCCCCCCCCCACGGTGGTGTTCCCCCCCCCCCCACGGTGGTGTTCCCCCCCCCCCACGGTGGTGTTCCCCCCCCCACGGTGGTGTTCCCCCCCCCTACGGTGGTGTTCCCCCCCCACGGTGGTGTTCCCCCCCACGGTGGTGTTCCCCCCCCCCACGGTGGTGTTCCCCCCCCCCACGGTGGTGTTCCCCCCCCACGGTGGTGTTCCCCCCCCCACGGTGGTGTTCCCCCCCCACGGTGGTGTTCCCCCCCACGGTGGTGTTCCCCCCCCCCCACGGTGGTGTTCCCCCCCCACGGTGGTGTTCCCCCCCCCCACGGTGGTGTTCCCTCCCCCCACGGTGGTGTTCCCTCCCCCCACGGTGGTGTTCCCCCCCCCACGGTGGTGTTCCCCCCCCCACGGTGGTGTTCCCCCCCCCCCCACGGTGGTGTTCCCCCCCCCCCCACGGTGGTGTTCCCCCCCCCCCCCACGGTGGTGTTCCCCCCCCCCACGGTGGTGTTCCCCCCCCCCTACGGTGGTGTTCCCCCCCCCTACGGTGGTGTTCCCCCCCCCCTACGGTGGTGTTGTGGCCTGGTAGTCCCCACAACACACACACAGTGTTCACATACACACACACACACACACACACACACACACACACACACACACACATATACACACACACACACACACACATACACACACACACACACACATTCTTGGGGTATTATGTACTCGAACATATATGGTATTACAAGCAAGGCAAGTAAACTTAGGGAAAGAGCACATGTGGTAAACTCGGGTGTAATTGGACTCACGGAAACAAAACTTTCAGGAATCATAACAAATGTGGTGCTTCACATCATAACAGGCACCATGACAATGGGAGGACCTAGAGTAGTAGTAGCAGTAATATACAACTCTCCACCAAATGACAGAAGACCCAGTCAAGAGTATGACAACAACAACATGGAAGTTAACATAATTGAGAAGGTAGTCTCTGCTGCCTGTAGAATTCGATCCCATCTAGTCATCATGGGGGACTTCAATCACGGAAGGATTGACTGGGAGAACAAGTAACCGCATGGAGGCGAGGAAACATGGAGATCTAAACTACTAGAGGTGGTGACAAAAAACGTTTTAACCCAGCATGTCAGAGAACCCACAAGAATGAGAGGAAATTACGAACCAGCGAGACACGACCTAGTCTTCACTCTGAACGACTCCGACATAAGGGAAATCGGCTTTGATGCCCCAGTAGGAATGAGCGACCACAGTGTACTGGCGTTTGAGTATCTGGTCGAGAAAGGGTTAAAATACTCAAGGAAGGGCACTGAAAACAAAAGGCTGGCATTCCGAAAGGAAAACTATGAGGAGATAAGAAAATTCCTAACAGATATAACATAGGAAACATCTCAGGGGAAAGACGACCCAAGACATGATGCACTACATCACACAGAAGTGTAAGGAGGCAGCAGACAAGTTCGTCCCAGCCCAAAAGGAAAAAAATTAAATGAAGATGAGAAACCCCATGGTTTAATCAGAGATGTAGGCTAGCTAAGCAGCAAAGTAAAAGGGCATGGAGAAACTATAAGAATAACAGGACACTGGAGAGCAGAGAAAGATACCAGAATGCCAGGAATGAATACGTCAGCATGAGAAGAGAGGCAGAAGGGCAATATGAAAATGACATCGCAAGCAAGGCAAAGACCCAACCCAAGTTGCTGCATAGCCACATTGTAACACCACTCTTTTGTACCACCACTATAATGTGTCACCACTATAATGGTTACTAAACTAATAATGTAAACACTACTTATCCTGAGTAACACTTCCCCAATGGTTGCACTTGGTAACACTGTTATGGGCTGACATATGATGGTTACACCAGAACCAAAGGTACACTGCCAACAAGGAGATGCTAACACAGGATGAAATACGCTGCCACCATCTGCCTTTGACCATTGAGACTATATCAAGCAACGAGGCAAGAAACATTGCTTGACTTGGAGAGTACTTCTATGACTGTCATTAATTATGGAAACGGTTGTCAGCCACTATATCCAAAAGGCTAAGAGGATTCAACAATTGACACAGACGGGAAATTTAACATGAGTTTTATTGAGACCAAAATTATGTCAATCACCACTTATAAATCCTACTCTAACACTGGCAAAAATTTAAGTAATTTGGACATGGAACAAAACCTCAGAGATCACACACGTTACCTTAAGACCTCTGTCTCTCCCTGGCTGAGATGTTCTTCACAGCCCTCTCTGGACCCCGGTGTCCGGCACTCTGTCCTTACTAAGTCCCTACAGGACCTCTATATACAACCCCCACAGGGGGGGGGGGAGGGGGAGATCTGCTGTTGCTACCCAGGTCAAGAACGTAAAAAAAGCTCGGCCACACGTGTACAAACACTCAAAAAATATTTCAATAAGCTTGTTTGACATTCACCATACACTCTTCAAGAGAGGAGTTATTAATTACGTGTGTGACTGACCTCTGACCTGGCCAAAAGGGGGAGATCCATGGATGTTTACACATAAGAATCTGGAGTCTAATTCCCTTGCATGAAATATTACATACTTGAAACTATGCTGACTAAGACTAACCCAGGAATTTTTAATCAATATACAAGATACTCCGGAGGTCATCTGGGCTGACCTCTTGGAGAAGCCTTCCCTGGGTGTGAACTCTAAGGGGGGGGGGGGTCATGGGTGTTGCAACATTAGGAGGAAAACAACAGTGATAGAGAAGATTGTGCGAAGAAAGCTAGTGGAACACCTGGAGCGAAAGAACTTTGTAACACAGCATCAACATGTGTTTAGGGATGGCAGGTCCTGCCTCACAGGATTACTTGACTTCTACGACCAGGCAACAAAAATAAGGCAAGAAAGAGAAGGGTGGGCAGACAGCATATTTTTGGATTATCAGAAAGTCTTTGATACAGTACCACACAAGAGGCTAGTGAAAATGCTGGAGATGCAGGCTGGAGTGAAAGGGAAGGTACTCCGTTGGATACAGGAGTACCTAAGCAACAGGAGACAACGAGTCAGTGTGAGGGGTGAGGTCTCAGACTGGCGAGACGTTACGAGTGGAGTACCGCAGGGGTCAGTCCTTGGACCGATACTGTTTCTGATATATGTAAATGATCTCCCAGAGGGAATAGACTCGTTCCTCTCAATGTTTGCCGATGATGCAAAAATTATGAGGAGGATTAAGACTGAGAAAGATAGTATGAGACTACAAGATGACCTAGATAGACTGAAGGAAAGTTCCAACAAATGGCAGCTAAAGTTCAATCCGAGTAAATGTAAGGTAATGAAACTAGGCAGTGGAAACAGATGACCAGACAAAGACTAATAATAAACAGAAGCTCCCCTATGACTCTGTAATATCCCCATTGGCCAAACTATTATGTATTAGCGACAAGACCTACCATTAATGTATGATGACTTACTGTAAAGATGTAGCTCTTGTAATAGCACTTTCTCTGTAACTAGCTGACATTGTATCTATAAGGTGTGAAGGATTGAAGAAATTGTTTATGTAATAATCTAAGATGAGGTCTGATAAAGACCTTTTGTGCCCTCTGTAATGCTTTTGCGCTACCGCTCACAGGATGAGTATGGGGTGCACAATAAACTAGCCCCCTCATGCGGCAACAATCAAATCAAAAGATGAAATCCTTCACGAAACACAGAGAAAGATCTAGGAGTTGATATCACACCAAACCTGTCTCCTGAAGCCCACATAAAGAGAATAACGTCAGCGGCATATGCGAGGCTGGCTAACATTAGAACAGCGTTCAGGAACCTGTGTAAGGAATCATTCAGAATCTTGTACACCACATATGTAAGACCAATCCTGGAGTATGCGGCCCCAGCATGGAGCCCGTACCTTGTCAAGCACAAGACGAAGCTGGAAAAAGTTCAGAGGTATGCCACTAGACTAGTCCCAGAACTAAGAGGCATGAGTTATGAGGAAAGGCTGCGGGAAATGCACCTTACGACACTGGAAGACAGAAGAGTAAGGGAAGACATGATCACAACCTACAAAATCCTCAGGGGAATCGACCGGGTAAACAAGGATAAACTATTCAACACTGGTGGGACGCGAACAAGGGGACACAGGTGGAAACTGAGTACCCACATGAGCCACAGAGACGTTAGAAGGAACTTTTTCAGTGTCAGAGTAGTTAACAGATGGAATGTATTAGGCAGTGATGTGGTGGAGGCTGACTCCATACACAGTTTCAAGTGTAGATATGATAGAGCCCAATAGGCTCAGGAATCTGTACTCCAGTTGATTGACGGTTGAGAGGCGGGACCAAAGAGCCAAAGCTCAACCCCCGCAAACACAACTAGGTGAGTACAACACCCATCATTCATCTGGCAGGCGGACTCTCAGCCTCGTGGTCCCCTCTCTCTCCCACACCCATCCCACTCCCTCTCTCCCCCCATTTCCCCCTCACATGGGGGGGGCAGGACCCCTCACAAGGGGGGGAGGAGGAGAGGGGCGTCTCCTCATCTCCCGCATGCGGCTGGCGACCGCAAGTCTCGCCGCAGAAAGGGAAATTTTGCTGAAGAAATCGTGCGAATGTTGCTGGATACCGTGGCGGCATCTGGCAACCCTTCCGTCATGGGAGGAAGAGACTCGCCCGAGGAAAAGTTGCAGAATAATTCGCCTTGTGTCACTACGCTTCGACGTCCCGGCCTGGACAACATCACCCCAATATTCTTGTTTTTTTATTTGATTGAACGATCGTTAAAGGGAACAGACCCTGTGGGTATTTCTGAATATTTAAAGCGTTTTCTTTTTGTTTAGTATCGAGACGTGTCGTCAGCGTGTTGCGCAAATATGAGCGAAAAAAAATGGAAATGAACGAATGTCAGTGGAAATCCGGTTGCAGAACCCCACCCAACAGACAAACTCTCATGACCTCCACAGTTTGTTGTGTTTGTGAAGATGGTCCATTGCTAGGGCCAGCCAGGAGCTGCTAGGACCAGCCAGGAGCTGCTAGGGCCAGCCAGGAGCTGCTAGGACCAGCCAGGAGCTGCTAGAGCCAGCCAGGAGCTGCTAGGGCCAGCCAGGAGCTGCTAGAGCCAGCCAGGAGCTGCTAGGGCCAGCCAGGAGCTGCTAGGGGCTGCTAGGGCCAGCCAGGAGCTGCTAGGGCCAGCCAGGAGCTGCTAGGGGCTGCTAGGGCCAGCCAGGAGCTGCTAGGGGCCAGCCAGGAGCTGCTAGGGGCTGCTAGGGCCAGCCAGGAGCTGCTAGGGGCCAGCCAGGAGCTGCTAGGGCCAGCCAGGAGCTGCTAGGGCGAGCCAGGAGCTGCTAGGGCCAGCCAGGAGCTGCTAGGACCAGCCAGGAGCTGCTAGGGCCAGCCAGGAGCTGCTAGGACCAGCCAGGAGCTGCTAGGACCAGCCAGGAGCTGCTAGGACCAGCCATGAGCTGCTAGGGTCAGCCAGGAGCTGCTAGGGCCAGCCAGGAGCTGCTAGGGCCAGCCAGGAGCTGCTAGGACCAGCCAGGAGCTGCTAGGGCCAGCTAGGGGCTGCTAGGGCCAGCCAGGAGCTGCTAGGGCCAGCCAGGAGCTGCTAGGGCCAGCCAAGAGCTGCTAGGGCCAGCCAGGAGCTGCTAGGGCCAGCCAGGAGCTGCTAGGGCCTGCCAGGAGCTGCTAGGACCAGCCAGGAGCTGCTAGGGCCAGCCAGGAGCTGCTAGGGCCAGCCAGGAGCTGCTAGGACCAGCCAGGAGCTGCTATGACCAGCCAGGAGCTGCTAGGGGCTGCTAGGACCAGCCAGGAGCTGCTAGGACCAGTCAGGAGCTGCTAGGACCAGCCAGGAGCTGCTAGGACCAGCCAGGAGCTGCTAGGGGCTGCTAGGGCCAGCCAGGAGCTGCTAGGGGCTGCTAGGACCAGCCAGGAGCTGCTAGGACCAGCCAGGAGCTGCTAGGACCAGCCAGGAGCTGCTAGGGGGCTGCTAGGACCAGCCAGGAGCTGCTAGGACCAGCCAGGAGCTGCTAGGACCAGCCTGGAGCTGCTAGGACCAGCCAGGAGCTGCTAGGGGCTGCTAGGGCCAGCCAGGAGCTGCTAGGGGCTGCTAGGGCCAGCCAGGAGCTGCTAGGGGCTGCTAGGGGCTGCTAGGGCCAGCCAGGAGCTGCTAGGAGCTGCTAGGACCAGCCAGGAGCTGCTAGGACCAGCCAGGAGCTACTAGGGCCAGCCAGGAGCTGCTAGGAGCTGCTAGGGGCTGCTAGGGCCAGCCAAGAGCTGCTAGGGCCAGCCAGAAGCTGCTAGGACCAGCCAGGAGCTGCTAGGGCCAGCCAGGAGCTGCTAGGGCCAGCCAGGAGCTGCTAGGGCCAGCCAGAAGCTGCTAGGACCAGCCAGGAGCTGCTAGCGCCAGCCAGAAGCTGCTAGGACCAGCCAGGAGCTGCTAGCGCCAGCCAGGAGCTGCTAGGACCAGCCAGGAGCTGCTAGGGGCCAGCCAGGAGCTGCTAGTGCCAGGCAGATGGCAGCAGGTGAGAGACTAATACTTCCCCCACTCAAGAGATGGCGCTGTAGCAGGCTCTGGGAGACTAATGCTTCCCCCGCCCAATAGATGGCTCTGTTACCACTAGTAATGAACATACAAGATGATAGATGGCTCTGTCAGCAGCTGGCGGCCAACACTGACGTTATGGCCGCCACAATAACTGGCTTGGGGTGATTATGGCTGTAGTTCGAGGCAAAGCAGTCGTTTGCCTCGTGAATGGTGGTGATTAGGCCCTGGTGACAGTTAAGGGGCGGGGGGGGGGGGACACTGGAGGTGGCAAAGGGTACACTTACCTGGATGTTACCTTGATATGGTTTCGAGGATCTGTTTTCTCGCTGCCCGGTCTCTCAATAGGCCTAATGGTTGAAATAGGCCTTCCGGTGCTCATAATAATACTTATAGAGTTAGTTTGTGTGTGTGTGTGTGTGTGTGTCTCACCTAGTTGTGCTTGCGGGGGTTGAGCTCTGGCTCTTTGGTCCCGCCTCTCAACCGTCAATCAACAGGTGTACAGGTTCCTGAGCCTATTGGGCTCTATCATATCTACACTTGAAACTGTGTATGGAGTCAGCCTCCACCACATCACTGCCTAATGCATTCCATTTGTCAACCACTCTGACACTGAAAATGTTCTTTCTAATATCTCTGTGGCTCATTTGGGCACTCAGTTTCCACCTGTGTTCCCTAGTGCGTGTTCCCCTTGTGTTAAATAGACTGTCTTTATCTACCCTATCGATTCCCTTCAGAATCTTGAATGTGGTGATCATGTCCCTCCTAACTCTTCTGTCTTCCAGCGACGTGAGGTTTAATTCCCGTAGTCTCTCCTCGTAGCTCATACCTCTCAGCTCGGGTACTAGTCTGGTGGCAAACATTTGAACCTTATCTAGTTAAGTCTTATGCTTGACTAGATATGGACTCTATGCTGGAGCTGCATACTCCAGGATTGGTCTGACATATGTGGTTTACAAAGTTCTGAAAGATTCCTTACAAAAGTTTCTAAAGGCTGTTCTTATGTTAGCCAACTTGGAATATGCCGCTGATGTTATCCTCTTGATATGGGCTGCAGGAGACAGGTTTGGCGTGATATCAACCCCCAGGTCTTTCTCTCTCTCTGACTCCTGAAGAATTTCATCTCCCAGATACCACCTTGTATCTGGTCTCCTGCTCCCTATACCTATCTTCATTACATTACATTTGCTTGGGTTAAACTCTAACAACCTTTTGTTCGACCATTCCTGCAGCTTGTCCAGGTCTTCTTGAAGCCTCAAGCTGTCCTCCTGTCTTAATCCTTCTCATAATTTTGGCGTCGTCCGCAAACATTGAGAGGAATGAGTCTATACCCTCTGGGAGATCATTTACATATATCAGAAACAGGATAGGACCGAGTACAGAGCCCTGTGGGACTCCACTGGTGACTTCACGCCAATCGGAGGTCTCACCCCTCACCGTAACTCTCTGCTTCCTATTGCTTAGGTACTCCCTTATCCACTGGAGCACTTTACCAGCTACACCTGCCTGTCTCTCCAGCTTATGTACCAGCCTCTTATGCGGTACTGTGTCAAAGGCTTTCCGACAGTCCAAGAAAATGCAGTCCACCCAGCCTTCTCTTTCTTGCTTAATCTTTGTCACCTGGTCATAGAATTCTATGAAGTCTGCAAGGCAAGATTTACCCTCCCTGAACTCATGTTGATGGGTTGTCACGAAGTCTCTTCTCTCCAGATGTGTTACCAGGTTTTTTCTCACAATCTTCTCCATCACCTTGCATGGTATACAAGTCAAGGACACTGGCCTGTAGTTCAGTGCCTCTTGTCTGTCGCCCTTTTTGTATATTGGGACCACATTCGCCGTCTTCCATATTTCTGGTAGGTCTCCCGTCTCCAGTGACTTACTATACACTATGGAGAGTGGCAAGCAAAGTGCCTCTGCACACTCTTTCAGTACCCATGGTGAGATCCCATCTGGACCAACAGCCTTTCTAACATCCAGATCCAGCAGGTGTCTCTTGACCTCCTCTCTCGTAATTTCGAACTCTTCCAAGGCCGCCTGGTTTACCTCCCTTTCTCCTAGCACAGTGACCTCACCCTGTTCTATTGTGAAGACCTCTTGGAACCTCTTGTTGAGTTCATCACACACCTCTTTGTCATTCTCTGTATACCTGTCCTCGCCTGTTATAAGTTTCAATACCTGTTCTTTCACTGTTGTTTTCCTTCTGATGTGACTGTGGAGTAACTTTGGTTCGGTCTTGGCTTTGTTTGCTATATCATTTTTCATAACTTTTCTCTGCTTCTCTTCTCACCCTGACGTACTCATTCCTGGTTCTCTGGTATCTCTCTCTGCTTTCTGGTGTTCTGTTATTCCGGAAGTTCCTCCACGCCTTTTTGTTCAGTTTCTTCGCTTCCATACATGCCCTATTATACTGTAACACCACTCTAATGGAACACCACTATAATGGTTACTAAACTAATAATGTAAACACTACTTATCCTGAGTAACACTTCCCCATCGGTTGCACTTGGTAACACTGTTACGGGCTGACATATGATGGTTACACCGGGACCAAAAGATACACTGCCCATAAGGAAATGCTACACAGGATTAAATACGCTGCCACCATCTGCCTTTGACCATTGAGACTATATCAAGCAATGAGGCAAGAAACATTGCTTGACTTGGAGAGTACTTTCTATGACTGTCATTAATTATGAAAACGGTTGTTAGCCACTATATCCAAAGGGCTAAGAGGATTCAACAATTGACACAGACGGGAAATTTAACATGAGTTTATCGAGACCAAAATTATGCTAATTACCACTTATAAATCCTACTCTAACACTGGCAAAAAGATAAGAAATTTGGACATGGAACAAAACCTCAGAGGTCACACACATTACCATAAGACCTCTGTCTCTCCCTCTGTCACCTCCCGATGTTCTCCACAGCCCTCTCTGGACCCCGGTGTCCGGCACTCTCCTCTTAAATCTCTACAGGACCAATATATATACCCCAAAAGGGAGGAGGGGAGATTTACTGTTGCTACCTAGATCAGAAATGCTAGGGGGGTCGGGCCACACGTGCACAAACACTTAAAAATATTTCAGTTAAGCTTGTTTGACATTCACCATACACTCTTCAAGAAAGGAGTTATTAATTACGTGTGTGACTGACCTCTGACCTGGCTAAAAGGGGGAGATCCAAGGATGTTTACACATAAGAATCTGGGGTCTAATTCCATTGCAATGTTTGACAAGAGTATCATGAAATATTACATACTTGAAACTTGCTGACTAAGATTAACCCAGGAATTTTTTAATCAACATACAAGATAATCCGGAGGTCATCTGGGCTGACCTCTTGGAGAAGGCTTCCCTGGGTGTGAACTCTAAGGGGGGGGGGGGTCATGGGTGTTACAATAACATGGATTCTTCTGTTGCTTCTCGGATTTTTCCTTTGGGGCCGGGATGAATCTCTTTACTGCCTCCTGACACTTTTGGGTGACGTAGTCCATCATAACTTGTACAGATTTAGCTCTGAGGTCTGTGTCCCAAGGTATTTCCCTCAGGAAGCTTCTCATCTCCTCATATTTCCCCTTTCGGTAAGCCAGCCTTTTGTTTCCTAGTTCTTTTTTTGGGGGGGGGGGGATAAGTCCTAGCTCTACCAGGTACTCAAAGTTCAATACACTGTGATCACTCATTCCCAAGGGTGCTTCCATCTTGACTTCCCTTATATCCCACTCTTTTAGGGTAAATATCAGATCGAGCATGGCTGGTTCATCTTCTCCTCTCATTCTTGTTGGTCCTTGATGTGCTGGCTTAGAAAGTGTCTTGTTGCCACGTCCAGCAGCTTAGCTCTCCATGTTTCTGGTCCTCCATGCGGGTCTCTTGTAACACCCATGACCCCCCCCCCCTTAGAGTTCACACCCAGGGAAGCCTTCTCCAAGAGGTCAGCCCAGATGACCTCCGGATTATCTTGTATGTTGATTAAAAAATTCCTGGGTTAATCTTAGTCAGCTAGTTTCAAGTATGTAATATTTCATGATACTCTTGTCAAACATTGCAATGGAATTAGACCCCAGATTCTTATGTGTAAACATCCTTGGATCTCCCCCTTTTAGCCAGGTCAGAGGTCAGTCACACACGTAATTAATAACTCCTTTCTTGAACAGTGTATGGTGAATGTCAAACAAGTTTAATTGAAATATTTTTAAGTGTTTGTGCACGTGTGGCCGACCTCTTACATTCTTGGTGTAGGTAGCAACAGCAAATCTCCCTCTCCCCCCTTTTTTTGGGGGGTGTATATACATTGGTCCTGTAGAGACTTAGGGACAGAGTGCCAGACACCAGGGTCCAGAGAGGGCGGTGGAGAACATCGGGAGGTGACAGAGGGAGAGACAGGGTGAATCCACCGGATGGAGAGACAGAGGTCTTATGGTAATGTGTGTGATCTCTGAGGTTTTGTTCCATATCTAAATTTCTTAACTCTTGGCCAGTGTTAGAGTAGGATTTATAAGTGGTGATTAGCATAATTTTGGTCTCAATAAACTCATGTTAAATTTCCCGTCTGTGTCAATTGTTGAATCCTCTTAGCCTTTTGGATATAGTGGCTGACAACCGTCCCATAATTAATGACAGTTATAGAAAGTACTCTCCAAGTCAAGCAATGTTTCTTGCCTCGTTGCTTGATATAGTCTCAATGGTCAAAGGCAGATGGTGACAGCGTATTTCATCCTGTGTAGCATTTCCTTGTTTTGCAGTGTATCTTTTGGTTCCGGTGTAACCATCATATGTCAGCTCACATTACCATGTTCCATAACAGTGTTACCAAGTGCAACCGATGGGAATTGTTACTCAGGATAAGTAGAGTTACATTATTAGTTTAGTATATACATTATAATGGTGTTACATTATAGTGGTGTTACACTTTGTTCTCCCAATCTATCTTCCCATGGTTGAAGTCTCCCATGATTAGTAGTCCAGATCCATTCCTGCTAGCAACAGAAACGGCTCTCTATTATGTTAATTGTGGCCAAGTTGTTTTTATCATATTCCTGTCCGGGTCTTCTGTCATTTGGTGGTGGATTATATATGACTACGACTATAATTTTTTGTCCTCCAGTTGTTATGGTACCTGCTATGTAGTCACTGAAACCTTCACAGCCCTGAATAACCATCTCCTCAAATTCCCAGCCTTTTCTTACCAGCAGAGCTACACCACCCCCACCTCTTCCTTCTCTCTCTTTCCTCATAACATAATAGTCCTGTGGGAACACTGCATTTGTTATTGTTTTCGTTAGATTTGTTTCTGTGAGTGCTATTATGTCTGGGTTTTCCTCTAGTACCCATTCTCCAAGTTCATTTGCTTTATTTGTAATACCGTCTATGTTAGTGTACATTGCCTTGAGGCTCACTTTCTTCTGTCCCTTCTCATGTCCTCTTCTTGGCGAGTGTTCTAGCTGGTGGAGGAAGCTGTTCCATGGGTGTGAGGATTAGTGAGGTGGATAACAGGGTTTCAGAGGATACTGGGATGAAGGGCGGGGGGTCAAGTGAAGGGGGAGGGACAGGGAGGGTATGGGGTGAAAGGGGATGGAGGACAGGAAGGAAAGGGGGTTGGGGGGGACATGGAGGGAGGAGGGGAGGGGTAGCAGGGGGGGAATGAGGTGAGGGGGGAGGGTGAGTTGGCTGAGCATTTGAGTAGGGGCAGGGAGGGTTTCGAGTAGGGGTAGGGGGATTCCTATGCAGAGGTGGTGGAGTTGCCCTCCCCTCTGGTGTTACTGGGTTCCTGGTTGTGTTCCCCCATCACCTCTGGGGATGTTGTGTTGGGGGCTATGATTGCCTGGTTTTCCCCTCTCACCCTGGCTTCTTCCTTGCTTCTGCCTCCATGGCTCTCTCGTCCCTCGTCATATCCCTCTGGAGGAATACTTTTTTGAATTCTCTCACATGTTGTGTGTGTGTGTGTGTGTGTGTGTGTGTGTGTGTGTGTGTGTGTGTGTGTGTGTGTGAGTGTACCGACGGTTCTGTAGAAGGTGGACGATGTACCGGATGTGCATGTAACATATTTGAACAATCTTCTCTCGTACATACAGCAATGAAGCGCGTCAATGACTGGGCAAGTACAACTCAAACTGAACTTGCAGGCATATACCTTGCCACTGAATTTTTAAAAGACAAAGGCAGTGGACTTATATACTGTGACTCGCAGAGTGCACTGCTGGCATTGAACGCACATAGTAGTGACACCCAGAATATAGTCAGTGATATTCGAATGAATGTTTAGCTGCTAAAGAAAACAGATTTGAAATTAAATTCCTATGGATACCATCACATGTTGGCATCTCAAGGCATGACACTGTTGATATGCTTGCTAAGTCAGCCTGCAGAAAACCAGTGGTAGAAATTGATATGGGTGTTTCATTAGCAGTGACAAAGAGAATACTTAAACAAATATCTAATGAAGATCTCACTGACCTAAAATTCTCAAAGACCTGAAAGTTGTAGCATTAAATATTATGATAGATATCGTGAGGAGGCATTCACATATGGGATTAATAGAACAAGAACCCGGCAATGTGATGTTATAGTGGCCAGAATACACCTGGGATATAGACGTATCTGGCAGCTTTCTCAAAACCCAAATGTCGAGTACACAATGTGTCAACTTTGTGAAAGAGAAAACATGCACTCTCTTGAACATTATATTGTAGAATGTCCCATATTGACTGACTTTCGCCCTCCTGGGCTAAGGTATGCTGAACTCTGTAGTTACTATGTGAGTACTGGAACACTTGATGATATATT
>NC_091160.1:41598677-41621177 GCF_040958095.1 Procambarus clarkii | reverse complement strand
ATACACACAGCATATATACACACAGCATATATACACACAGCAAGTATACACACAGCATATATACACACAGCAAGTATACACACAGCATATATACACACAGCATATATACACACAGCAAGTATACACACAGCAAGTATACACACAGCATGTATACACACAGCATATATACACACAGCAAGTATACACACAGCATATATACACACAGCAAGTATACACACAGCATATATACACACAGCATATATACACACAGCATATATACACACAGCATATATACACACAGCAAGTATACACACAGCAAGTATACACACAGCATGTATACACACAGCAAGTATACACACAGCAAGTATACACACAGCATGTATACACACAGCATGTATACACACAGCATGTATACACAGTATGCTGGTAACAACACAATCACTCCTGGTGGCGCCTGAAACGCTTGGGCGCCTGACAGCTGAGTGGACAGCGCTTCGGATTCGTAGTCCTGGGGTTCCGGGTTCGATCCCCGGTGGAGGCGGAGACAAATGGCCAAAATGTTTCTTTCACCCTGATGCCCCTGTTACCTAGCAGTAAATAGGTACCTGGGAGTTAGACAGCTGCCACGGGCTGCTTCCTGGGTGTGTGTGGAGTGGAAAAAAAATATTTAGTAGTTAGTAACAGTTGATTGACAGTTGAGAGGCGGGACCAAAGAGCCAGAGCTCAACCCCTACAAGCACAACCAGGTGAGCACACCCCCAGGAAGCAGCCCGTGACAGCTGACTAACTCCCAGGTACCTATTTACTGCTAGGTAACAGGGGGCATCAGGGTGAAATAAACTCTGCCCCATTGTTTCTCGCCGGCGCCGGGAATCGAACCCGGGCCACAGGATTACGTGTCCAGCGTGCTGTCCACACGGGCATCTGTGTGTGTGTGGGGGGGGGGGAAATAATAGGGTGATTGTGGGGTGGCCGCCAAAGGGGACAACCAAAGGGGGCGGCCAAAGGGGACAACCAAAGGGGGTGGCCAAAGGGGACAACCAAAGGGGGTGGCCAAAGGGGGTGGCCAAAGGGGGTGGCCAAAGGGGGTGGCCAAAGGGGGCGGCATGACAACCTCAAAGTATCCGGGTTCAACAACAGTTCACTCAGTATCTGATCCTCCTGTTGTGAGTCTGCCTCCCCCCCTCCCCCCTAGACCCTTAACCCCATACCCCCTCCCTCCCCCCCCCCCTATCCCTTACACCCCCTCCCCCCTCTCTCAGTCCCCCCACTAATAATCACTAGCACCATCGGGGATCGAACGCCGACCCTGCTAGAAGCGACTGTCTTGCTCTGCCGACCAGTACAAGTGCAGGAGGAAGACTTGGAACATAACCCCATAGCGGGGGTCCAAGAGCTTAAGCACGACCAATTAGATGAGTATAGACACGTACGAACCCAAACCACCCACCTAACCTCTCGAGAGGTGCATAGAAAACGTCAATCTTACACTGCTTTAAGGTTGATTAATGCGTCGGATTTGTGACGGTTTTACAGTCTATAGGGAGTGAGATTAGGCCTCGTCCTGGGGTCAGGGGTGGCCACACTCTGGGGTCAGGGGTGGCCACACTCCTGGGGTGTCAGGGGTGGCCACACTCCTGGGGTCAGGGGGGGCCACACTCCTGGGGTGTCAGGGGTGGCCACACTCCTGGGGTCAGGGGGGGCCACACTCCTGAGGGTCAGGGGGGGCCACACTCCTGGGGGTCAGGGGGGGCCACACTCCTGGGGTCAGGGGGAGCCACACTCCTGGGGTCAGGGGGGGCCACACTCCTGGGGTCAGGGGTGGCCACACTCCTGGGGTCACGGTGGCCACACTCTTGGGGTCAGGGGGAGCCACACTCCTGGGGTCAGGGGGGCCACACTCCTGGGGTCAGGGGGGGCCACACTCCTGGGGTCAGGGGGGGCCACACTCCTGGGGTCACGGTGGCCACACTCCTGGGGTCAGGGTAGCCAATTGTTTCACTTTCACTGGTTTAATTTCTACTTTTAATCAAACAAAACACTGACGTATCACAAACCTATAGATGTAGAACATAGTAGATGAAGTAGATGATTGGACGTAGACGTCACAGAAGACGTAGATTGGGGTCAAAATTGACGGTAGTTACGTCTACCACACCCGACCTGTTGACCAATCACCCCATGGAGGGGGGCAGACGACTGAACGCTAACTACCCTATGGTACGGCCAAATTACCTCCTTTTCCTCACTATATCAACTCACAATCCATCACTATTGTCTAGCGTAATCAACAATCGCCTAATCGTCGCCTCGAACGATAACCAGCAGACAATTGACGACCGATCACGTCTGCTCCCTACGTCTACTGAGAGAGAACATTTCCCGCGCGATTGTTTGTTTACGTTTTCAAATGCCGCGCAGAGCCCTCTGTCGGCGTGCGTGAGAACCAAGACATCACCTGAATCCCGAGTGAAGTTGCCCTTCTGAGTGGCCGAAGCTTGGTACAAAAGGATTAAAAATGGGGAGGTCACTTTAGAACAGGAATTCGTACAACTGGTTAGAAATGTTAAAAAAGAGATAAGGAAAGCAAAAAGAAACTATGAAGTTCGCATAGCAGGGCAAGCAAAGACAAATCCTAAAGGGTTTTTTCAGTTATATCGTACTAAGACTAGGGAAAGGATAGGTCCATTAAAAACTGAGACAGGTCAAATAACAGATAGTGATGAAGAGATGAGTAGTATTTTTAATAAATATTTTGTATCTGTATTTACTAAAGAGGAACTTAACAATATGCCTTCAGCCGAACTAGTCTATGTGGGTGGGGACGAGGACAGGTTGACGAGTTTAGCAGTTACCAGGGAGGATGTTCTTAAACAAATAGTAAAACTCAAACCAAACAAATCCCCAGGGCCGGATGAAGTGTTTGCCAGGGTGCTTAAAGAATGCAAAGAGGAGCTTTGTGACCCACTGTCAGCCATATTTAATAAATCAATAGAGTCAGGCAGAGTGCCAGAGTTTTGGAAAGTTGCTAATGTGATACCAGTTTTTAAGAAAGGAGATAGATCACTTGCGTCTAACTATCGACCAATTAGCCTAACGTCTATTGTGGGAAAGTTACTCGAATCTATAATAGCAAATAAAATTCGTCTTCATCTTGAAAAACATAAATTAATAATTGAGTCGCAACATGGTTTTATAAATGGCCGTTCATGTTTAACAAATTTGTTATCTTTTTATTCTAGCATTGTTGAGGCAGTTGATAGTGGTAAGGATTGCGATGTTGTATACCTTGACTTTAGCAAAGCTTTTGATACAGTGCCACATGAAAGACTGATTAAAAAAATAGAGTCTCATGGTATTGGGGGTGCTATATTAAGCTGGATTAGGGCATGGCTATACCAAAGGAAACAGAGAGTTAGTATAAATGGAATCAAGTCAGAGTGGGAAAATGTTGTAAGTGGAGTGCCTCAAGGCTCTGTCCTGGGACCTCTGTTGTTTATAATATATATAAATGATTTAGATTCAGGTTTGAGTAGCAACATTTGCAAATTTGCCGATGATACGAAAATCGGTAGGGAAATTAATTCGGAGGAGGACTCACTATCACTTCAAGTTGATCTAGATAGGGTTTTGAAATGGTCAAAGGATTGGCAGATGCAGTTTAATGCTGATAAATGTAAAGTTCTGAGGTTAGGTAATGATGATAGAGTTACAAGATACGAGCTAGATGGTGTTGTGATTGCGAAGTCGGATTGCGAAAGGGATCTGGGAGTTATGATTAGTAAGAATTTAAAACAAAAGGATCAATGCATAAATGTTCGTTATAAGGCAAATCGGACACTTGGATTTATTAATCACAGCGTTAGTAACAAGACACCTGGTGTGGTTCTCAAGCTATATCTTGCTCTAGTTAGGCCCCATTTAGATTATGCAGTTCAGTTTTGGTCGCCATATTATAGAATGGATATAAATTCACTTGAACGTGTCCAGCGTAGGATGACTAAGTTAATTCCCCAAATTAGAAATCTTTCATATGAAGAAAGATTAACAAAGCTTAAGTTGCATTCACTGGAAAGGCGAAGAGTTAGGGGTGACATGATAGAGGTTTACAAGTGGATGAATGGACATAACCGGGGGGATATTAATAGGGTATTAAAAGTATCAACACAGGACAGAACACGAAACAATGGATATAAATTGGATAAGTTTAGATTTAGGAAAGACATGGGTAAATACTGGTTCAGTAACAGGGTTGTTGATTTGTGGAACCAATTGCCGCGTAACATTGTGGAGGTGGGGTCCCTCGATTGTTTCAAGCACGGGTTGGACAAGTATATGAGTGGGATTGGGTGGTTATAGAATAGGAGCTGCCTCGTATGGGCCAATAGGCCTTCTGCAGTTACCTTTGTTCTTATGTTCTTATGTTCTTAAGCCGCGAGGCCGTGTTCAGGAGTCATTCAGAACCGTCTAATTCTACAAATTGTGTAGCCGTTATCATTCCCTAAGCCTATATATGCTTTTATATATATACTGTCCATGTAGCTCTCTGTCTGTCTGTCTCTCTCTTCCTGGTAGATGTGGACAGGTCTCCTGAGATGATTGGCTTGGGATCGATGACGTAGACATGACGTCACAAGCCCACGTGACCGCGGGTGACCCAATCACGCCCACAGTATACCTGGAAGCTCCCAATTAGCCAATTACTGATTGGCTAATCCCAGAAATAATGTCCGAAGAATTCCAGCCTGGACCAATAGGAGCTGCCTCGTATGGGCTAATAGGAGCTGCCTCGTATGGACCAATAGGAGCTGCCTCGTATGGACCAATAGGAGCTGCCTCGTATGGACCAATAGGAGCTGCCTCGTATGGACCAATAGGAGCTGCCTCGTATGGACCAATAGCAGCTGCCTCGTATGGACCAATAGCAGCTGCCTCGTATGGACCAATAGGAGCTGCCTCGTATGGACCAATAGGTGCTGCCTCGTATGGACCAATAGCAGCTGCCTCGTATGGACCAATAGCAGCTGCCTCGTATGGACCAATAGCAGCTGCCTCGTATGGACCAATAGCAGCTGCCTCGTATGGACCAATAGCAGCTGCCTCGTATGGACCAATAGCAGCTGCCTCGTATGGACCAATAGCAGCTGCCTCGTATGGACCAATAGCAGCTGCCTCGTATGGACCAATAGCAGCTGCCTCGTATGGACCAATAGGAGCTGCCTCGTATGGACCAATAGCAGCTGCCTCGTATGGACCAATAGCAGCTGCCTCGTATGGACCAATAGCAGCTGCCTCGTATGGACCAAAAAGTGCTGCCTCGTATGGACCAATAGAACCTGCCTCGTATGGACCAATAGCAGCTGCCTCATATGGGCCAATAGGAGCTGCCTCGTATTGACCAATAGCAGCTGCCTCGTATGGACCAATAGCAGCTGCCTCGTATGGACCAATAGCAGCTGCCTCGTATGGACCAATAGCAGCTGCCTCGTATGGACCAATAGGTGCTGCCTCGTATGGTCTTATAGGATTTGCCTCGTATGGACCAATAGCAGCTGCCTCGTATGGACCAATAGCAGCTGCCTCGTATGGACCAATAGCAGCTGCCTCGTATGGACCAATAGGTGCTGCCTCGTATGGTCCAATAGGAGCTGCCTCGTATGGACCAATAGCAGCTGCCTCGTATGGACCAATAGCAGCTGCCTAATATGGACCAATAGCAGCTGCCTCGTATGGACCAATAGTAGCTGCCTCGTATGGACCAATAGAACTATTAATTTTAATCAAAGAGGAAAAATATTAATTGTGAATTACCAAAGAGAGGAAGACTGGTCCAAGATGAGAGGTGAGACTGGCGGATGTTGTGTGTGGTGAGGATGGGGTCACCTGGCCCTGAATTGATCTCAGAGCTGGATGCTGTGATGGGTTGCTGGTGGAGGTGACGCCTCAGCCGGAAACCCTATGTGTTCATTGTATTGCTGGGCATGTGCGTTGGTGCACATGCGCATACACACACGCGCGCGCACACGAGAACTGCGTGAAAGAGGCACTGAACTACAGGCCAGTGTCCTTGAATACCATGCAAGGTGATGGAGAAGATTGTGAGAAAAAACCTGGTAACACATCTGGAGAGAAGGGACTTCGTGACAAATCGCCAACATGGGTTCAGGCTTTGCAGTGCTGCTTTTGAATCAGTACAAATCTGCAGTGCTGCTTTTGAATCAGTGCAAATCTGCAGTGCTGCTTTTGAATCGGTGCAAATCACTGCACAATTAGTGTTCCGTTCAATGAACCTTAACGCCATAACAATGGCAGTTAGCTCTGCTTGCGTTGAAGAGGCATAGTTCTCAATACGTGCTTTTTCTTCATTTCTGCGTTGGAAAGTATTATCCTTGATTACCGTGTATGCTGCACCAGCCCAGCCATTGACAGGATTAGATGACCCGTCAGTGTAGATTTGATCTAGTTCATCTCCGGCTTCTTTATAAATTTCCTCGAGATACTTGTGCCTCATTTCTTGTGGTATCATGTTGGATTTTTTTAAGGGTTGACAGATGTTAATCTTCTTGTTTGAGGAGCTGTTCACTTGAGACAGTTAAGCAAGTCCCAGCTGTGCCTGGGTACAAGTGACAGGATGAACAACCCAGCGGGTTTTCTTCCTATTGGGGAGTGTTGTACATGCTGCTATGGCATGTACTCATCCTGTGTCCACTCACAGGATGAGTGACGCTGCCCAATACTGTCACTATGGCGGTGTGTCCACTCACAGGATGAGTGACGCTGCAAAATACTGTCACTATGGCGGTGTGTCCACTCACAGGATGAGTGGCGCTGCCTAATACTGTCACTATGGCGGTGTGTCCACTCACAGGATGAGTGGCGCTGCCCAATACTGTCACTATGGCGGTGTGTCCACTCACAGGATGAGTGACGCTGCCCAATACTGTCACTATGGCGGTGTGTCCACTCACAGGATGAGTGGCGCTGCCTAATACTGTCACTATGGTGGTGTGTCCACTCACAGGATGAGTGGCGCTGCCCAATACTGTCACTATGGCGGTGTGTCCACTCACAGGATGAGTGGCGCTGCCCAATACTGTCACTATGGCGGTGTGTTCACTCACAGGATGAGTGGCGCTGCCCAATACTGTCACTATGGCGGTGTGTTCACTCACAGGATGAGTGGCGCTGCCCAATACTGTCACTATGGCGGTGTGTTCACTCACAGGATGAGTGGCGCTGCCCAATAAACTCGCCCCTCGGGGCATAATTTAAAAATTTAAAAATGGGTTCAGGGAGGGTAAATCTTGCCTTACAGGCTTAATAGAATTCTACGATCAGGTGACAAAGATTAAGCAAGAAAGAGAGGGCTGGGCGGACTGCATTTTCCTGGATTATCGGAAAGCCTTTGACACAGTACCGCATAAGAGGCTGGTACATAAGCTGGAGAGACAGGCAGGTGTAGCTGGTAAGGTGCTCCAGTGGATAAGGGAGTACCTAAGCAATAGGAAGCAGAGAGTTACGGTGAGGGGTGAGACCTCCGATTGGCGTGAAGTCACCAGTGGAATCCCACAGGGCTCTGTACTCGGTCCTATCTTGTTTCTGATATATGTAAATGATCTCCCGGAGGGTATCGATTCATTCCTCTCAATGTTTGCGGACGATGCCAAAATTATGAGAAGGATTAAGGCAGAAGAGGACTGTTTGAGGCTTCAAGAAGACCTGGACAAGCTGAAGGAATGGTCGAACAAATGGTTGTTAGAGTTTAACCCAAGCAAATGTAATGTAATGAAGATAGGTGTAGGGAGCAGGAGGCCAGATACAAGGTATCATTTGGGAGATGAAATACTTGAAGAGTCAGAGAGAGAGAAAGACCTGGGGGTTGATATCACGCCAGACCTGTCCCCTGAAGCTCATATCAAGAGGATAACATCAGCAGCATATGCCAGGTTGGCTAACATAAGAACGGCCTTTAGAAACTTGTGTAAGGAATCTTTCAGAACATTATATACCACATATGTCAGACCAATCCTGGAGTATGCGGCTCCAGCATGGAGTCCATATCTAGTCAAGGATAAGACTAAACTGGAAAAGGTTCAAAGGTTCAAAGGTTTGCCACCAGACTAGTACCCGAGCTGAGAGGTATGAGCTACGAGGAGAGACTACGGGAATTAAACCTCACGTCGCTGGAAGACAGAAGAGTTAGGGGGGACATGATCACCACATTCAAGATTCTGAAGGGAATTGATAGGGTAGATAAAGACAGTCTATTTAACACAAGGGGCACACGCACTAGGGGACACAGGTGGAAACAGAGTGCCCAAATGAGCCACAGAGATATTAGAAAGTACATTTTCAGTGTCAGAGTAGTTGACAAATGGAATGCATTAGGCAGTGATGTGGTGGAGGCTGACTCCATACACAGTTTCAAGTGTAGATATGATAGAGCCCAATAGGCTCAGGAACCTGTACACCAGTTGATTGACAGTTGAGAGGCGGGACCAAAGAGCCAGAGCTCAACCCCCGCAAGCACAACTAGGTGAGTACAAATAGGCGAGTACACGCACTCGCAGCCGAGTCGACAGCGCTCGGGGGATGTAGTCCGAAGGGCCCGGGTTCGATTCCTGGCCGAGGCAGAAGCAAACGGGCACAGTTTCTTTCACCCTGATGCCCCTGTTCACCTAGCAGTAAATAGGTACCTGGGAGCTAGACAGCTGCTACGGGCTGCTTCCTGTGGATGTGTGTGAGAGAGACAAATATATATAGTCGATATGACAAAGAAAATAACAGATTGAGAGGCAGTAAATTAGACACAAAAACGATTAGAAAGTCGGGGCCCAAGAGCTAACAGCTGGATACTGCAGACACAAATAACAAATACAAACAAACACACATTATATATGCAGAGTTGGAACACACCTGCTGGCGGTCAGTGTGTCCTGGTCCTGGCTTATATGATGCCTCATATATCACACTCATGTTATGACGTCATATATGAGAGTGTGATATGACGATGACATGACGTGATATATGACATGATATATGACATGATATATGACACTGATATGACATAATATATGACAATATATGACAGTGATATGACATGATATATGACAATATATTACACTGATATGACATGATATATGACAATATATGACATGATATATGACACTGATATGACATAATATATGACAATATATGACACTGATATGACATGATATATGAAAATATATGACATGAAATATGACAGTGATATGACATATATGACAATATACGACATAATATATGGCAAAATGTGACATGATATATGAGGGTGACATGCCATGATGCACGAGAGGAGCCAGACTGTTGTGGCTTGCACGTGACATCCCTCAACATACTGGTCGACAAATACATCCTGAACTAAAATATCGAAAGTCAGTTCGACACAAAAATTGAGATGAAAAGTTTTACATAATTGTGGTTTATTCCAACCCCAAAACCACCGTATTATTGACGCGTTTAGCATCTTCAACGATGGATGTGTTGCTGGGATTCGAACCCTTCTGCCGAAGCAAATGTAACGGTTATTACCTGCTGGGTTGATACCTGGTTGATACCTGGTTGATGGGGTTCTGGGAGTTGTTCTACTGCCCAAGCCCGGCCCGAGGCCAGGCTTGACTTGTGAGAGTTTGGTCCACCAGGCTGTTGCTTGGAGCGGCCCGCAGGCCCACATATACCTGGTTGATGGGGTTCTGGGAGTTCTTCTACTGCCCAAGCCCGGCCCGAGGCCAGGCTTGACTTGTGAGAGTTTGGTCCACCAGGCTGTTGCTTGGAGCGGCCCGCAGGCCCACATATACCTGGTTGATGGGGTTCTGGGAGTTCTTCTACTCCCCAAGCCCGGCCCGAGGCCAGGCTTGACTTGTGAGAGTTTGGTCCACCAGGCTGTTGCTTGGAGCGGCCCGCAGGCCCACATATACCTGGTTGATGGGGTTCTGGGAGTTCTTCTACTCCCCAAGCCCGGCCCGAGGCCAGGCTTGACTTGTGAGAGTTTGGTCCACCAGGCTGTTGCTTGGAGCGGCCCGCAGGCCCACATATACCTGGTTGATGGGGTTCTGGGAGTTCTTCTACTGCCCAAGCCTGGCCCGAGGGCAGTAGAAGCCCTCAACCGGACAACCGGACCAACCACAGTCCGGTTGATCCGGCACTTCTCAGAAAACAGTCCAGTTTTCTCTTGAAGATGTCCACGGTTGTTCCGGCAAAATTTCTTAGTCGGTGGGAGGACGTTGAACAACCGTGGACCTCTGATGTTCATACAGTGTTCTCTGATTGTGCCTATGGCACCTCTGCTCTTCACTGGACCTCTGATGTTTATACAGTGTTCTCTGATTGTGCCTATGGCACCTCTGCTCTTCACTGGTTCTATTCAGCATTTTCTTCCATATCGTTCACTCCAGTACGTTGTTATTTTACTGTGTAGATTTTGGACCTGGTCCTCCAGTATTTTCCATGTGTATATTATTTGGTATCTCTCTCGTCTTCTTTCTAGAGAGTACATTTGTAGAGATTTGAGACGATCCCAATAATTTAGGTGCTTTATCTCGTCTATGCGTGCCGTATATGTTCTCTGTATTCCCTCTATTTCAGCAATCTCTCCTACTCAGAAGGGGGAAGTGAGTACTGAGCAGTACTCAAGACGGGACAACACAAGTGACTTGAAGAGTACAACCATTGTGAGGGGATCTCTGGACTTGAAAGTTCTCGTAATCCATCCTTTCATTTTTCTGGCTGTCGCAATACTTGCTTGGTTATGCTCCCTAAACGTTAGGTCGTCGGACATCATTATTCCCAAATCCTTTACATGGTGTTTTCCTACTATGGGTACATTTGATTGTGTTTTGTACTCTGTATTATGTTTAAGGTCCTCATTTTTGCCGTACCTGAGTACCTGGAATTTATCACTGTTAAACATCATGTTATTTTCTGCTGCCCAGTCGAAAACTTTGTTAATATCTGCTTGTAGTTTTTCAATGTCTTCAGCAGAGGTAATATTTATGCTGATTTTTGTGTCATCTGCAAAGGATGATACGAAGCTGTGACTTGTATTTGAGTCTATATCTGATGAGAGAATAAGGAACAGTAGCGGTGCAAGGACGGTACCTTGAGGTACAGAGCTTTTAACTGCACTTGGACTAGATTTTATATGGTTGACTGTTACTCTTTGTGTTCTGTTCGACAGAAAACTGAGTATCCAGCGTCCGACTTTACCAGTTATTCCCATTGACCTCATTTTGTGTGCTATCACGCCATGGTCACATTTGTCGAATGCCTTTGTGAAATCCGTGTATACCACATCAGCATTCTGGTTTTCTTCTAATGCATCAGTGACTTTGTCGTAATGCTCAAGTAGCTGTGAGAGGCACGATCTTCCTACTCGAAATCCATGTTGGCCTGGGTTGTGAAGGTCATTGGTCTCCATGAAATTGGTGACCTGACTCCTAATCACTCTCTCAAATACTTTTATGATGTGCGATGTTAGTGCAACTGGTCTATAATTCTTTGCCAATGCTTTGCTCCCTCCCTTGTGTAGAGGGACTATGTCTGCTGCTTTAAGTGCATCTGGTATCTCCCCCGTGTCCAAGCTCTTCCTCCACACTATACTGAGTGCCTGTGCTACTGGCACTTTGTCATCCTCAGTGTATGAACCTTCACTTGTAAGAATAGGTCCAATACTGGCAGTGGTTTTTGCTTTTGATTTCGCATATGTGAAGAAATATTTTGGGGTTTTCTTTATTTTGTGAACTGCTTTCTGTTCTAGTTGCCTTTCTTCAGTCTGATATGAATGCTTCAGTCTCTGTTCTACTTGTTTATTCTCCCTGTTTAAATTATTCCTTCTTTGTATGGAGAGTCGTGTCTGCTTAAGCATTTCCGTTAATTTTTTTCCTCCTTTTATAGTGTCGTCTGCGTTCTCTTTCTACATTGGAACTCTTTCTGGCTTTCCTCAAAGGAACATGTTTCAGACAGACTTCATATGCTTCAGAAGTCAGTTTTTCTATTCCCCGTGTAGGGCTTTCATTACTTAGAACAGTTTCCCATTGAATGTTTGTACGTTCCCTGATTATTTTCTACCAGTCTATCATTTTATTATTAAAATTGAACTTACTGAATAACCCTTCTCGCTTGTCGTTTGTCTTGGGTTGTTTCTGTTGCATCTGTTTGTATATTAGAATAATAATTAGATTTATAATTTCAACCTTAATACCAAGTACCTCTACCACCACATTGGTCCAGTTCAGGAGCTCTGTGCATGCCAGCTCCTCTTTAATACACAGACCTCCTCCTCCACTTGACCTAATTACTCTGTCACATCTATATAGATTATAATTTGGGATCCAGATTTCACAATCCATGAAGTCTTTCGTGTGGGGTTTCTGTAAATGCATCAAATGATGAGTTTGATTCTATTAGAAGGCCATTTATGAACATAATTTTATTTCTAGATTTTGACTTAATTTTACGAGTTTAATACGAGTATTTAATTTATTTTATAAAATAATTTTATTTTGACTTTAATTTTAAGATTTTGAACTTAATTTTATTTCTAGATTTTGACTTTAGACCTAGTATGTTTGCAAATATGAATGTTTTTCCCAAACAGCGTGTCACTTCTGATGGGCTCAGCTAGTTCTCCCTCCTACCACAGTCTACCACAATGACCGGGTGCCCTCGTTGGTGATCAACCAGGCTGTTGGACGCAGCTGCTCGCAGCCTCAAGCTTAAATATTTAAAACGTGGAAAATACTTATTTTAAAGGTGTGTATTCATGGACCGCCATGAAGGGAGTTGTTATTGTACAGAGCAGTGATGTGGTGCTGGCCCGGGGCGCTCCGCCACCATGGCTGCTGTTTGACGAGGCTGTTAGCGCCAGCTAAGTGCACGTCCTCCTCCTCCTGCAGGACTGGGAACCCCCACTACCTCCTCCTACAGGACGGGGGACCCCCACTACCTCCTCCTACAGGGCAAAAAAGAAAGCTAGATATACCTAGGCAGAGGGTACAACATACTGGGTACAACATACTGGGAACAACATACTGGGAACAACATACTGGGTACAACATACTGGGAACAACATACTGGTACAACATACTGGGAACAACATACTGGGTACAACATACTGGGAACAACATACTGGGAACAACATACTGGGAACAACATACTGGGTACAACATACTGGGAACAACATACTGGTACAACATACTGGGAACAACATACTGGGTACAACATACTGGTACAACATACTGGGAACAACATACTGGGAACAACATACTGGGTACAACATACTGGGTACAACATACTGGTACAACATACTGGTACAACATACTGGTACAACATACTGGGAACAACATACTGGGAACAACATACTGGGTACAACATACTGGTACAACATATTGGGAACAACATACTGGTACAACATACTGGGAACATACTGGGTACAACATACTGGGTACAACATACTGGTACAACATATTGGAACAACATACTGGTACAACATACTGGGTACAACATACTGGGAACAACATACTGGTACAACATACTGGGTACAACATACTGGTACAACATACTGGGAACAACATACTGGTACAACATACTGGGAACAACATACTGGTACAACATACTGGGAACAACATACTGGGAACAACATACTGGGAACAACATACTGGTACAACATACTGGGAACAACATACTGGGTACAACATACTGGGTACAACATACTGGTACAACATACTGGTACAACATACTGGGAACAACATACTGGGAACATCATACTGGGTACAACATTCTGGGAACAACATACTGGGTACAACATACTGGGAACAACATACTGGGTACAACATACTGGTACAACATACTGGGAACAACATATTGGGAACAACATACTGGTACAACATACTGGGAACAACATACTGGGAACAACATACTGGGTACAACATACTGGGTACAACATACTGGTACAACATACTGGTACAACATACTGGTACAACATACTGGTACAACATACTGGGAACAACATACTGGGAACAACATACTGGGTACAACATACTGGGAACAACATACTGGTACAACATACTGGGAACAACATACTGGGTACAACATACTGGTACAACATACTGGGAACAACATACTGGGAACAACATACTGGGTACAACATACTGGGTACAACATACTGGTACAACATACTGGTACAACATACTGGTACAACATACTGGTACAACATACTGGGAACAACATACTGGGAACAACATACTGGGTACAACATACTGGTACAACATATTGGGAACAACATACTGGTACAACATACTGGGAACATACTGGGTACAACATACTGGTACAACATATTGGAACAACATACTGGTACAACATACTGGGTACAACATACTGGGAACAACATACTGGTACAACATACTGGGTAAAACATACTGGTACAACATACTGGGAACAACATACTGGTACAACATACTGGGAACAACATACTGGTACAACATACTGGGAACAACATACTGGGAACAACATACTGGGAACAACATACTGGTACAACATACTGGGAACAACATACTGGGAACAACATACTGGGTACAACATACTGGGAACAACATACTGGGTACAACATACTGGTACAACATACTGGTACAACATACTGGGAACAACATACTGGGAACAACATACTGGGTACAACATACTGGGAACAACATACTGGGTACAACATACTGGGAACAACATACTGGGTACAACATACTGGTACAACATACTGGGAACAACATATTGGGAACAACATACTGGGTACAACATACTGGGAACAACATACTGGGTACAACATACTGGTAACAACATACTGGGTACAACATACTGGGAACAACATACTGGGAACAACATATTGGGAACAACATACTGGGTACAACATACTGGGAACAACATATTGGGAACAACATACTGGGTACAACATACTGGGAACAACATACTGGGAACAACATATTGGGAACAACATACTGGGTACAACATACTGGGAACAACATACTGGGTACAACATACTGGTACAACATACTGGGAACAACATATTGGGAACAACATACTGGGTACAACATACTGGTACAACTTACTGGGAACAACATACTGGGAACATACTGGGTACAACATACTGGGAACAATATACTGGGTACAACATACTGGGTACAACATACTGGGAACAACATACTGGGTACAACATACTGGGAACAACATACTGGGTACAACATACTGGGAACAACATACTGGGTACAACATACTGGGAACAACATACTGGGAACAACATACTGGGAACAACATACTGGGAACAACATACTGGGAACAACATACTGGGAACAACATACTGGGAACAACATACTGGTACAACATACTGGGTACAACATACTGGGTACAACATACTGGGAACAACATACTGGGTACAACATACTGGGTACAACATACTGGGTACAACATACTGGGAACAACATACTGGGTACAACATACTGGGAACAACATACTGGGAACAACATACTGGGTACAACATACTGGGTACAACATTCTGGGAACAACATACTGGGAACAACATACTGGTACAACATACTGGGTACAACATACTGGGTACAACATACTGGGAACAACATACTGGGTACAACATACTGGGTACAACATACTGGGTACAACATACTGGGAACAACATACTGGTACAACATACTGGGTACAACATACTGGGAACAACATACTGGGAACAACATACTGGGAACAACATACTGGGTACAACATACTGGGAACAACATACTGGTACAACATACTGGGAACAACATACTGGGTACAACATACTGGTACAACATACTGGGAACAACATACTGGGAACAACATACTGGGTACAACATACTGGGTACAACATACTGGTACAACATACTGGTACAACATACTGGTACAACATACTGGTACAACATACTGGGAACAACATACTGGGAACAACATACTGGGTACAACATACTGGTACAACATATTGGGAACAACATACTGGTACAACATACTGGGAACATACTGGGTACAACATACTGGGTACAACATACTGGTACAACATACTGGTACAACATACTGGGTACAACATACTGGGAACAACATACTGGTACAACATACTGGGTACAACATACTGGTACAACATACTGGGAACAACATACTGGTACAACATACTGGGAACAACATACTGGTACAACATACTGGGAACAACATACTGGGAACAACATACTGGGAACAACATACTGGTAACAACATACTGGGTACAACATACTGGGTACAACATACTGGTACAACATACTGGTACAACATACTGGGAACAACATACTGGGAACAACATACTGGGTACAACATACTGGGAACAACATACTGGGTACAACATACTGGGAACAACATACTGGGTACAACATACTGGTACAACATACTGGGAACAACATATTGGGAACAACATACTGGTACAACATACTGGGAACAACATACTGGGAACAACATACTGGGTACAACATACTGGGTACAACATACTGGTACAACATACTGGTACAACATACTGGTACAACATACTGGGAACAACATACTGGGAACAACATACTGGGTACAACATACTGGGAACAACATACTGGTACAACATACTGGGAACAACATACTGGGTACAACATACTGGTACAACATACTGGGAACAACATACTGGGAACAACATACTGGGTACAACATACTGGGTACAACATACTGGTACAACATACTGGTACAACATACTGGTACAACATACTGGGAACAACATACTGGGAACAACATACTGGGTACAACATACTGGTACAACATATTGGGAACAACATACTGGTACAACATACTGGGAACATACTGGGTACAACATACTGGTACAACATATTGGAACAACAAACTGGTACAACATACTGGGTACAACATACTGGGAACAACATACTGGTACAACATACTGGGTAAACATACTGGTACAACATACTGGGAACAACATACTGGTACAACATACTGGTACAACATACTGGGAACAACATACTGGTACAACATACTGGGTAAAACATACTGGTACAACATACTGGGAACAACATACTGGATACAACATACTGGGAACAACATACTGGGTACAACATACTGGGAACAACATACTGGTACAACATACTGGGTACAACATACTGGGAACAACATACTGGAACAACATACTGGGTAAAACATACTGGTACAACATACTGGGAACAACATACTGGTACAACATACTGGGAACAACATACTGGTACAACATACTGGGAACAACATACTGGGAACAACATACTGGGAACAACATACTGGTACAACATACTGGGAACAACATACTGGGTACAACATACTGGGTACAACATACTGGTACAACATACTGGTACAACATACTGGGAACAACATACTGGGTACAACATACTGGGAACAACATACTGGGTACAACATACTGGGAACAACATACTGGGTACAACATACTGGTACAACATACTGGGAACAACATATTGGGAACAACATACTGGGTACAACATACTGGGAACAACATACTGGGTACAACATACTGGTAACAACATACTGGGTACAACATACTGGGAACAACATACTGGGAACAACATATTGGGAACAACATACTGGGTACATCATACTGGGAACAACATATTGGGAACAACATACTGGGTACAACATACTGGGAACAACATATTGGGAACAACATACTGGGTACAACATACTGGGAACAACATACTGGGTACAACATACTGGTACAACATACTGGGAACAACATATTGGGAACAACATACTGGGTACAACATACTGGTACAACTTACTGGGAACAACATACTGGGAACATACTGGGTACAACATACTGGGAACAATATACTGGGTACAACATACTGGGTACAACATACTGGGAACAACATACTGGGTACAACATACTGGGAACAACATACTGGGTACAACATACTGGGAACAACATACTGGGTACAACATACTGGGAACAACATACTGGGAACAACATACTGGGAACAACATACTGGGAACAACATACTGGGAACAACATACTGGGAACAACATACTGGTACAACATACTGGGTACAACATACTGGGAACAACATACTGGGTACAACATACTGGGTACAACATACTGGGTACAACATACTGGGAACAACATACTGGGTACAACATACTGGGAACAACATACTGGGTACAACATACTGGGAACAACATACTGGGAACAACATACTGGGTACAACATACTGGGTACAACATACTGGGAACAACATACTGGTACAACATACTGGGTACAACATACTGGGTACAACATACTGGGTACAACATACTGGGAACAACATACTGGGTACAACATACTGGGTACAACATACTGGGTACAACATACTGGGAACAACATACTGGTACAACATACTGGGTACAACATACTGGTACAACATACTGGTACAACATACTGGGTACAACATACTGGGTACAACATACTGGGAACAACATACTGGTACAACATACTGGGAACAACATACTGGTACAACATACTGGGTACAACATACTGGTACAACATACTGGGTACAACATACTGGGTACAACATACTGGGTACAACATACTGGGAACAACATACTGGTACAACATACTGGGTACAACATACTGGGAACAACATACTGGGTACAACATACTGGGTACAACATACTGGGTACAACATACTGGGAACAACATACTGGGTACAACATACTGGGTACAACATACTGGGAACAACATACTGGGTACAACATACTGGGTACAACATACTGGGAACAACATACTGGTACAACATACTGGGTACAACATACTGGTACAACATACTGGGAACAACATACTGGGTACAACATACTGGGTACAACATACTGGGAACAACATACTGGGTACAACATACTGGGAACAACATACTGGGAACAACATACTGGGTACAACATACTGGGTACAACATACTGGGAACAACATACTGGATACAACATACTGGGAACAACATACTGGGTACAACATACTGGGAACAACATACTGGTACAACATACTGGGTACAACATACTGGGAACAACATACTGGGAACAACATACTGGATACAACATACTGGGTACAACATACTGGGTACAACATACTGGGAACAACATTTTGGGAACAACATACTGGGAACAACATACTGGGAACAACATACTGGGTACAACATACTGGGTACAACATACTGGGAACAACATACTGGGTACAACATACTGGGAACAACATACTGAGAACAACATACTAGGTACAACATACTGGGAACAACATACTGAGAACAACATACTAGGTACAACATACTGGGAACAACATACTGGGTACAACATACTGGGTACAACATACTGGGTACAACATACTGGGAACAACATACTGGGTACAACATACTGGGAACAACATACTGGGTACAACATACTGGGAACAACATACTGAGAACAACATACTGGGTACAACATACTAGGTACAACATACTGGGTACAACATACTGGGAACAACATACTGAGAACAACATACTGGGAACAACATACTGGGTACAACATACTGGGTACAACATACTAGGTACAACATACTGGGTACAACATACTGGGAACAACATACTGAGAACAACATACTGGGAACAACATACTGGGTACAACATACTGGGTACAACATACTGGGTACAACATACTGGGAACAACATACTGAGAACAACATACTGGGAACAACATACTGAGAACAACATACTGGGAACAACATACTGGGAACAACATACTGAGAACAACATACTAGGTACAACATACTGTGATACAGGTTATGAGGGATACAACATAGTGTTATATTGTCACAAACCACCCCACTAACGACCACCACTAACGACCCCCCACAAACCACCCCACTAACGACCACCACTAACGACCCCCCCACAAACCACCCCACTAACGACCCCCCCACAAACCACCCCACTAACGACCCCACTAACGACCCCCCACAAACCACCCCACTAACGACCACCACTAACGACCCCCCACAAACCACCCCACTAACGACCACCACTAACGACCCCCCACAAACCACCCCACTAACGACCACCACTAACGACCCCCCACAAACCACCCCACTAACGACCCCGTCCACAATTCACCAGGACCAACATGTTACTAATCACCGAGTACAGACACAAGGCGCCAGCCAATCAGAATCAAGTATTACAGGTTGGACGGGGGCCCTGATTGGCCAGTTTCTTGACCATGGTGGGGCTCGCCCCCCCCCCTCCGAGCAGGATTTTATAACATTTATTTGTAGGATTCGCCCCCCCCCCTGCCTCCCCTCCCCCCCCCCTGCCTCCCCTCCCCCCCCCCTAAACAGGTTCTCGGTTGCAAAAATATTTTTCGATTTTCAATTATCATCGCAATTACTCCTTTTTGAAATGTTATATTCAATTGTTTAATTATTTTTACAATTATCGACAAGGTGACATCACAACACATCACTAGACATGTGACTTCGTGAAGTTAAAGGGACTTCAAGACATCCAGACGATGTCCTGAGGTCGTCAGACGTCGCTCGAACGAGGCACCCATCTTAGAGGTCATCCCACGATGTCTTCCCCAACATCTTAGCCATAAGCTACAGCGAACTATCCAGTTTTTTTTTGTGGGGGGGGGGGGGGGGGCATAATTCTGACATTCCCTCCCCCAAAACCCCCCCTCCTACCCCCCAAAAAATGGGGGAAAATGAGGCATTTCGTATACACCTTTTGGAGTTGTTTCTGTGCTTAGTCTAGCTGATATCCTTTCTCTCTAGACTGTCCATACATGTTAGTGAGGATGGTGATCATATTCACTGTCACTCAGGACAGTGAAGGAAGCTGCTCACATTCACTGTCACTCAGGACAGTGAAGGATGGTGCTCATATTCACTCTCCCTCACTCATACCCTCACTAAATGCACTCTAAACGCACTAAACTCATTCACATGCTGCTCATATTCACTCTGCCTCACTCACAAGGTCATTCTCCTCCACCTTCCTACATCACTCTCTCACACCTGTGCCCAAACGGTTTCGTCATCCTGCTCCCCAGCAGCCGTGGAAGACTGAGGGTTGAGAGGCGGGGCCAGGGAGCCGAAGCTCAACCCCCCCCCCCACAGTCAGATAGATGTTTCCATGACTTGAATCACCTTTATCTATTTTCCTTGCCAAACTGTTTCCGTCACGGGCTCGTTCAGCTGGTCACGGGTTAACTACCAGTAAACAAGAATGTGTCCTGAATTGCCTCGTTTAGTTTCAGTGATAAACAGCATTGTCATTTTTTCCTAACCAGTAAAAATCGGGTTGGGGGTCGATATCCATTTTCCTACCAATCAGGGAACTGATTGGCTGAGGTTCTGAACCAGCGAACAAGCTCTGATTGGTTCTGATTGGCCTAGACGAACGTCAAGGAATCATTGGAAATTGGAACAGTGATACACCTCAAGGGACAAGAATTCTTGTCCTGAATTTGACAAGATGGATCAAATTCTCCTAGACCGAGATCGATCCCTCAGTGCCCACCTGTTGTTCATTTCAGACGCTCCACTGTAATTATGATGTAATTACAGCCAGTTGAATGCCTCGTTCAGGGTGGTTCTGAAGGCAAGATCTACTCTGTTACCCAGAGTGTGATATTGGGTTTAATACTCGTCTAATTGAGCTTTGCAAGGTGGGTTGAGCTGCGGTTCTTTGGTCCCGCCTCTCGACTGCAATCATCCCACACACACGCACACGCACACACACACACACACGCAGGCGGTACACACACACACGTGTGTCTCAAGGAGCAGGCTTGGAGTTGGGCTCAAGCCAGCGTCCTCACACAAGCCGGATAAGAAACTTTTAAAGCAGGAATTACAGGTGTCTGCAGACTGGTTGAGTGTACTAGGACACCAGCCACAGCCACAGGACCTCCACAGCCAGCCAGGACACCAGCCACAGCCACAGGACCTCCACAGCCAGCCAGGACACCAGCCACACAGCCACAGGACCTCCACAGCCAGCCAGGACACCAGCCACAGCCACAGGACCTCCACAGCCAGCCAGGACTCCAGACACACAGCCACAGGACCTCCACAGCCAGCCAGGACACCAGCCACAGCCACAGGACCTCCACAGCCAGCCAGGACACCAGCCACACAGCCACAGGACCTCCACAGCCAGCGAGGACACCAGCCACACAGCCACAGGACCTCCACAGCCAGCCAGGACACCAGCCACACAGCCACAGGACCTCCACAGCCAGCCAGGACACCAGCCACACAGCCACAGGACCTCCACAGCCAGCCAGGACACCAGACAGAGCCACAGGACCTCCACAGCCAGCCAGGACACCAGCCACACAGCCACAGGACCTCCACAGCCAGCCAGGACACCAGCCACAGCCACAGGACCTCCACAGCCAGCCAGGACACCAGCCACAGCCACAGGACCT